>NC_133351.1:34813978-35113978 GCF_030506205.2 Paramisgurnus dabryanus
CGGGTTTTTCTCGTCACAGACGCACGTCGGCAAACTAGGGAATGAGCTCCCTGGGCGGTTCAGCGCAAAAAAAGAGGCATGTTCCGGCGCAAACCATCCCTGATGCTATTTTGCTGTTTCAAAAAACAATTGCGCCACTGACCAAAAAAAACTAGTTTAAAGTCAGTGGCACGTTGTTCATTATGCTATTTTAAGGGCGCATGCTTGACCATAATGTATAGCGTGCACAACGCGCACACACTTTGCTTATCTAATCTACACAGATGTGCAACAGTTATTTTTGCCAATCATAAATTGTTACAATAAAAAATATTAATACACGAGATAAGGGGAATCATAGTGGTGAGCATTGGGGAGATAGTTTTTATTTATTGTGTGGCTGCGTAAAAAAATTCTAATGCAAATAACGATTAAAATATTTTCATAAGTTTGTTGTGTGGCTGTATTACGTTTATTTTATGTAAATAATAATTAAAATGTTTTCATAAGAAACCTTAATGTATATGAACTTGATTTGTAAGAGTACTTTGGGGTTGGACCTTGCTTGCGTTTTTGGGTCCGATTTCAAAGTCCCCAAACCCTTTCAGCGGTGAGGGTGGACGCAGCGATGTCCTCTGCTGGCGTCAGGTCCTGAGGCAGATCCACCTCCCGTTACACGGCGTGCCCGATTTATGCTGGCAAGCTTGCGATTCCCCCGTCTCCTGACATCATTGTAGCGCTTGCGGCGCAACGTCCTGGGAATGCCAGCTGATGAGACAATTGTGGCTATTTCCTCCCTCGCCTGTTTAACCGACGCTGATTTGGGCGGGTTTCTCCTATCCCCATACAAAACAACTTCTCTGTCTTTGCCTGCTCTTACAAGAACGTGGGTCTCCTTGGCTGTAAACCGCTCCTGGTGGGCGTCTGGTAAATCCGTCATAATAATAGCAACCCGCCATGGAACTTTGCGCCCGTGTGTTTAAAGGAAATGTTGGATAGCGTTCTGATTGGTTTATTTGACGTTACGCCCAAACCACACCTACAAACCCCTTATTAATTTGCACCTGGCGCAAGAGTTATTTCTCCTGCCGGGAAAATAGCAACAGCGCCCAAGACCCGCCCACAAACTCACTTGAGCTTTGCGCTTCGCACTTGCATTTCAGATCGTTAAAATAGGGCCCAAGGTCTTTTTACATACACACAGAGCTACTGAAGGAGCTGCTCTGTGAAACAGCCAATCAAAGCAGAGCTCAACATTATTATTCATGACCCTTTCCAATAAGGTTGTCATAGACCATTTTTTTCTGAGGGCATATCCTAGGGTTGTAAATTGACCGTCTCTAGATAATTGTTGCACTTAATAAAGCCACAAACCATCTATGTAGATATCAGAGATTAATTTAACAGATTGTATCAATGCATTCTTTGGCACCTTTAAACGAGGACCCAACAAATCACAGCAGAACATCACAGAAAAACAGGGATGAGTTTTTTTCACCTCCAGTATTTTGCTGTGGTGTGCAGGTTGTGGATGTGCGGGTGAAAATCGCTGTCATTACAGCTCTACCTGCTGTGGCACTGGGGCTTGTGAGAGTTGAAATTGAATTAAAGGTGATTGTTTTAATCGCCCTTCAGCTCGGAGGAGGGTTAATATTCTGTGTTAATCATGTGAAGCCTCTCGTATGGAGAGCATCTCTCTTATAAAGAGGAACCCTCGGCCCAGCCCTCCACAGACTCTCAATGAAAACTATTGTCCATCATCTGAGCTATTAGTGAATGACTCACAAATACACCATTAATAATAGAGATAATAAATACCTGGATGCACACTTTTTCTTTTCTGCTTGTGATTGTCTCTGAAATGTTACTAGACTAGAGGAGTTTTCACCAGATTTGCAATGACAAGATGTAAAATATATATCACAAAATCATTATCAAGCATATAAAGCTTACATCAGCTGACATTCACCTGTTTTTAATGTGTACTAATCCAATCTTGACACATTTCATTTAGCAACCTATCCATCCTTAGCTCCACCTGTAATCTTTTTTTATAGATACATTTTTTGGAAATGCCACTTCTCTGGGGATCATGCATCCCTGAAGAGCTTCACACGTGTCTTTGTTTCTTCTTGTCAGTGCTAAAGCCCATCCCAAACAGCCGTTCATTCATCAGTACAGGAGTCCTGGAGCTGTATTTGCTCAGAGCTCTTTTACAAGCCCAAACGTGGAAGTCAGCGCTCGAAGATCTCGCTTCTGCTCCGCCTTTTTTCCTGCGGGCGCCCTGCGGACTCGGCGCACCTGCAGAGGACATCAAAGAGCATTAGCGTTGTTCTCGAACAACCTCTGACCCCATGGGGCGTCTGCATTAATACATTGTCCTTTGACAAAGCCTGCCGATTACCGGCCTCTCTCTCTCTCGCTCTTTTTCTCTGCTTACACCCTCCCCCTGCAAAAAGCTTTTATTTCTTGAGGGATACAAAAGCTATAATTGCTGCCGCTTTGAGATGAGGTGTCGATGGGAAGGGAATCTGCCATCAGGGTGAATTCTGTTAAATGTTTCTCCCTCGCTCTCTTTCTCCCTCCTCTGTGGGGTCACCAGGATCACTTGCTTTTCTCCAAATGGGCATTTTCGCTGGCAGGTGCATTACACCCCTTATTTTCAGATTGTCTTTCTGCTGCTAATGCCTGGCAGGTTGATTGCTCGGGTCTGGCTGGTAGAGAAAGGGCCGCGCTGCGTTCGGGCCCTGGACTGAAAGACACTGATTACTGTTTTCCTCCGAGCCTGATTGAGGCCCTTGAAAGGAAAGATTTTAACCTTCTCTTCTTTCTGAGTACGGGCCCGGTGCGGCGAGATGCCTCGTGTCATCAGAACGACTCTATAAACTCATCAGAGCGAACCCCCCACCCCGCACCATCCTGAGCGAGGAATCGGCACGTTTCCGATGTAAAATCTGACAGATGACATTATCATTTTGATTAATGCATGAAAAAGGGGATTTCTCTGTTAAAATGAGTTTTTGTGGTCACACAAGGTAAACATTTAATCAATGTAACAGTTTTAATGCGACCCCCCCCCCCCTCCCCTATGGCTATGAAGGACAGGTAACTGTTTAGGCTCGGCTCACTTTTGGGGATTTTGGAGTAAAGTACGTTTTCTGTGCCTGGATTTGTTCAGGCATCAGTGGTCAGGTATTGTAGGAGATGAGCGCTCTCTCTCTCTCTCTCTCTCTCTGTGTGTGTGGTTTACAGCTGGTCAGGCCTTCATTTAGCTGCTCATGTTTGGAGGGTGAATTGCGAACCCCGGACCCCCTACTGACTCCCTAATTGCACAGTCTTGTGTATCCTTAGAGAGTCTTGACTAAGAGCAGTCAAGCAGAAAGCCCTGTGCCATCCCCGTGCCACCACACATACAATCACAGCCAAACCATCTGCCTGACAAACACCCAACCTTCAGCTGTCTACCAATGGCAGCTGCTCGCCCTGCATGTATGGGATGCTCTGTTGAATAGTCCCTGTCTCATTTGCGGTGGGAGTGTGTTGGGTGGGCTGAAGGGTAGGACCTCTGGGATGTTGTTAGACCCCTGTAGATACAATGTAACAACCTGCAGGACTTTAGCAGAATAAACAGGCACGATGATCAGCGGTGCTTGACACATTCTCTCAGCGGTTCACCAACTTGATGGCTGAGTTTGTAACGGTTTATCACTTATTCAGTTCATTTGATGTTAATGAAAACCAGTGAAATGCACATAAGTTACTTTGTGTTTAAGTAGATACAATGTAATGTAGTAGCTTAAGAAACAGTACATACATTTCTGACATTTAGAACTGAACATGCTGTTTTTGTTACTTTATCTTCTTTATGTAAATGATCCAAGTTATGATTGGCCAACATCTTTGCATACAGCCAAGTCATTGAATGCTGAATAGGTGTTGATATGTTAATCCGAGAGCTCATATGTTAATTTTGTCATGTCAGTCATAAAGGTTTCTGAAAAATGTGTTTGTTTTTGATCTTGCAGAGGAAGAGGAGGAGGAAGAGTCTCCTACCCCCCAACCAGCCGTCGAGGCAGAGAAAGAAAAGCCTGTGGAAAACCAGGAAGAAGAAGGTGCTTAAAACTTTTACATTCAGCACTGTTAGGTGTGATTTGGCAAATACTTGATGTTTTCAGCAGGCTTTATAAAGGTCTGACACTGCGATATTTGATAAAAAGTATGGCTGTCAAAAAATGTTTCACGATTAAGCACATACAAAATAAGTGTGTTTATAGGTGTGTAAATATTTATATAATATAAAATATATGAATATATATCTTAAATACATACATGAATGTTTTTGTGTTTATATATATATATATATATATATATATAATTACACACAGTGTACACACACAAATTGTGCAAAAAATCTTTTGGTAACACTTTACTTGAAGGGGTGTTCATAAGACTGACATGACACCTTTATACTCATGACATGACATGTGCTATGAACACGAAGGAGATTTTATGCACATTTATGTCATTAAGTGTCATTTGTTAAATTATGTCATTTTTAATGCAAAGATGACATTGTTTGAAATATCTTTCTTATGACAACTTGACATAAACCAATACATCATAAATCTGTCAGAAACGTGACATAACAGAATAATTATCAAACTTAAGAAACTAGCTTTATGGGTTAACATTACATTAAACTTTAATTTAAATGTCATTAAGGGTTAATATACTGTTAAATAATTTTAAATACCTTAACAAAATGTAAAAGACACATCAAAAGTTTATATTTAAATGTATGTATGTGCACAATAGATAAAAAACTGACAACTACAAACAAAACATTTAATCAATTTAATTTAATGTAATTAATTTTGCAGAAATATGGACCCAACCTGCATTGCTTTTCCGATTATTGTACTGTTTTTATTTAATTTTAGGTGAATCAGTCTCCAAATGCAATAAAGTATAATTTTATCAATTTTTATTATTATTATTGAATTATTGATTTTATTTGTTAAACACATGGAGGAAACTGAAGAATTATGAACTGAAGAATATTCAGGATGTTGTTATAAACTAGTACTAGTAAAACTAGTATTAACACTTAATGAGATTTTAATGACAAATTATATTTGTAGCACTGTAGTTAAAGTCAAGAAAAATATTCATGGTGATATTATGAAACTATTTGACAGAGTATTAACACTTAATGACATTTTCAATTTGTATGACTGGTAAAAAGTGGTCAGTTATGTTGTCTTGGTAATGTCAAGTTGTCATAACAAGTTATGATGTATTGGTTAATGTCAAGTTGTCATAACAAAGAAATCTCAAACAGTGTCATCATTGCATTAAAAATGACATAATTGAACGAACGACACTTAACTCTTTCACCGCCAGCGTTTAAAAAAAAAAGTTGCCAGCCAGCGCCAGCGTTTTTCATGATTTTCACCAAAGTTTAATGCCTTCCAGAAAATGTTCTTCTTTAAATATATAAACATACAATATACCAAATGAAAGAACAGACCCTCTGCTTTCAAACAAAAAAAAACGTTTCATCCTACCTTTAGTGGTTCTTTTGTAATCAGCTTTTGAATATGGGTAGGTTTCTGCAAAAACACCACATTTTGAGCAAAAAGCTGAGATAATTCAATTTTTGTGACGGGCTTTTCATAGAGATCTGATTCAGAGCGATCTTTAAAACAGACACGGACATGCAGCCGCTTGCCATAGGGCAATACTTCCAGGTTTAAAAAGTTATAAGAGTAATCATAGGAGTCTATTTTCAATTAATTTGCATATATTAAATATTCCACCTGTTAGCTGTTAATGTGTTAAATGCTTTTTTTTTTGGTCTGTAAAACACATTTCTTTTCAGAAGTACTTGATACTGAATTGTAATCCGGTCAACGCACCAAGAACAACTTTGCATATAGTTATAGAAATACATTTAATCATATTAAATGTACGCATATAGTATAGAAATACATTTAATTATTGCTCAGCATGTTATAATGATGAATTCAACAATGTCATAGCATAGATGTATATAATATAATATAATATAATCCCTGTTTTTTTCAGCCGGGCCTCATGAGCTGACAGAGGAGGAGAAGTTACAGATCCTGCACACAGAGGAGTTTATGGAGTTTTTCGATCATAGCACGCGTATCATCGAGCGTGCTCTCTCCGAACATGTGGACGTTTTCTTCGATTACAGCGGCCGTGACATGGAGGAGAAGGAGGGGTAACGTTCAGCTCATAGACACATAGACGATCACAAACACTCTCATATGGAGATGATTGGAAACTGGATTTTATCCACTGTTTAACATGAGATGTTTGTTTGTGTGCGCTCAGAGAGATGCAGGCTGGAGCCAAATTGTCTTTAAACAGGCAGTTTATTGATGAGCGCTGGTCTAAACAAAGAGTCGTCACCTGTCTGGATTGGTCACCACAGGTACGTGACCTCGCATATGGAAAGTCGACACCATATATAGAGAGTATGACCTCAGATCACAAAAGCAGTCATAAGGGATTTTGGAAATTGAGATTTGTTTATCATCTAAAAGCTGAATAAATAATGATGTATGGTTTAAGGATAGGACAATATTTGAAAATATGGAATCTGAAGGTTAAAAAAATCTTAATATTTAGAAAATCACCTTTAAAGTTGTCCAAACGAAGTAACACATATTACTAATGATAAACTAATTAAGTTATTTTGATATATTTACGGTAGGAAATGTACAAAATATCTTCATTGAACATGATCTTTACTTAATATCCTCATGATTTTTGGCATAAAAGAATTGATCATTTTGACCCATACAGTGTATTGTTGGCTATTGCTACAAATATAACCATGAGACTTAAGATTGGTTTTGTGCTCCCAGGGTCACAAATATCCCATAATAATATTAAATTAAATGCATACATCAAAAGCTGATATAATGAAATATAAAATGTTAAATAAAACCTCACTTGAATATCTTGTTTTCAAAAAAAAGATGTTTCCATCGTTGCAGAATGCATTGATTTTAGATCTTAAACTCACAAATGTAAATGTAAAAATTGAACATCACATTGACTTTGTGTTTTGAGCTGGATTTTGAAGATAATTTCATCTGTCCGCTCTGAACAGAAGCCCCTGTATGATGTTTTGGAGTCGTTGTGTCTACTCTAGTGTAATAGATCCAGAGTTTAATCCCACGTCACGTGTGGCCGCAGCACAAACACATGTGCGTGTGTGTGTTATTTGTTTCTTTGTGTGGTTTCTAATGTATCAGAGGAGATTTAATGAGGACGTCTCCTGGCATCATGCAATTACTCAAGCGTGCAGTGCTGTAAGCGGTTTAAACTGGAGCTCGCCAACCTACAAATTACATGAGTAAATGTATACGTCACTTATTTAACTAGTCAGATGTCACTCAAAATTGAACATTTTTATTTGTTGCTACAAACCCATATGACTTTCTTTCAAGGAACACAAAGGAGAAATGCTAAAGAATATTAAAGCGTCTCTGTTTTCCTCATACAATGAAATTGAATGGAAACTGAAGCCTAACATTGCTCCTTTTGTCATCCTTGTTTGAAAAGAAGTAGCTATCAACACTGTTTTGTGATGTTTTGTCTTAATTGGCTGGTTATAGGTTTCAAGATATACAGAGGTTTTAAAGAGGCAATGTTTCATGTTTTGTGATACCGTTTAAGCTGTGGTTACACAAAATTAATTAAATCATTATGGGGTGGTTTCCCGGACAGGGCAGGACTAGGCTTTAGTTTAATTAGGAAATGTAACTAGTTTTAACAAACATGCCTTACTAAAAACATTACTTGTGTTCATTTTGAGGTAAAATAAAGGGCACTGATGTATATTAAGATATTTCAGTGCAAGTTGCTTTCAGTTTGGACAGCTCTTACATTTATTTTAGTCTAGGATTAGTCTAATCCCTGTCCGGGAAACCGCCCCTAAGTCATGTAATCAATTTGATGTTTACTTTTAATATTGTTATATTATTTTTTAACAAATATTATAATTTAAAGGCCTTATTTTGTTGTTTGTTGCACTATCGCAACTTGCTTAAGGTTATCATACCACCAAAATCTCATACTGGCCCACGCCTAATGGGTGATTTATGGCCTGATGTAGCTGCAGTGGTGATTGTATGCTGGGACTGATGTTATGTAAATGTATGTCCAGTATCCAGAGTTGCTGGTTGCCTCTTATAACAACAATGAAGACGCCCCACATGAGCCCGATGGGGTGGCTTTGGTCTGGAATATGAAATACAAGAAGACCACACCGGAGTATGTCTTCCACTGTCAGGTACAAACACACACACGTTGGCATATGTTCACGGGGACAATTCCATAGACGCAATGCATTTAAATCTGTATAAACTGTATCTTTTATTTCCCTAACCCAGTCCCTAACCCCAACCATCACTAAAACCTGTCGGCAGTCTTTAATCTATGAAAAACTACCATTTAGTATGTTTATAAAGACGTTCAGTTTACAGGGAAACATTGTTTATGGAAGGAATAATTGATGACGGGCCATTGAATTATAAGAAAATAATGCACACCCAAGGTGCAATGCAGCACAACGAGTGTGCATTATTTTCAAATAATTCAAAGGGCCGGAGTCAATTATTCCTCTTATACCACGGTTACCACAAACATTGCTCTGGTGCCTATTTTTAAGACATTTGAGAAGTTAGGTGTGCGGTTATCAGAAATTAATGCATACCCTCGAAACATTTTTTAGCCAATCAGAATACAGCATTCAACAGACCCGTGGTATAATGAATTATAAACATGTCAGTATCAGTGTTGGGTGTAACTAGTAACTAAGTAATTACTGTTACTGTAATTTACAGTATTACTTTTCCCTTAAAAAGTAAAGTAAGGGATTCCTCTTATTTTTCCAGTAATTTAATTACAGTTACTTCTGATTGAACTAAATACTGTGTATGGACTGTAGATGATTTATATATAATACAATAATGGATTAAACATCAAAAGTTAGTCTAAGCTTTAAATGCATGTTTTTATGTATCATTCTCACTTTAAATACTTTGGAGAGTTAATACACTGTAAAAAATGATGTGTTTTTTTTTTACACATTGTGTGTGTCATGCCATTTAAGGAGTTATTTCATGTTAAAATAAATGAAAGGGTCAACACAAGTTGTGTTAAAAACAGTGATGGGAGTAACAGGTTACAAAGTAATTCCGTTACTGTAATTCCACTACTTTTAGTGGTAATGAGCATACAACAAAGTATTTTTTTTTAAATGAAGTAACGCAGTTACAATTACTGAAATTTAAAAGAGTTTGTTACTCGCGTTACTCTATTTTGTGATTAATGAACACTTGCAGACAACTTTTTTCAACTTTATTTTGTGTTTTTAACATAACTTGTGTTGTCTCTTTCATTTATTTTAACTTGAAATAACACGTTAAATGTAGGGCTGGGTATCGATTCAGATGTTCCAGATCGATTCCATTTCGATTCACAAGCTATCAAATCGTTTCGATTCCGATTCTCGATTAAATTTTCGATTCTGGTTCTCAGGTAGGTTTTTATACTCGATTCTCGATTCAACTCAATGAATATAGATTTAATACACGTACTATATTAATAAAAAAGAACAGTAAACAGCAGTTTACAAGTGGGTAATTAAATGAAAAGCCACAAGACGTCTTGCTTGCAAAATCTAAAATGCTTCCATTTCTCCGTTCAATGTTTGCGGAAATAAATAGGAAAAAAATTGATTCTGCTCTTTGAGAATCGATTTTTAATCGACCACATTTAAAAAAAAACCCGATTAATCGAAAAATCGAAAATTAACACATAATTTTTTTACAGTGTAAGAATAATGGTAACACTTTAGTGTAGTTTACAATTCTCACTATGAACTGGTTATTAGCATAATATTACGATTAATATTGGCTGTTTTTCATATTAATGCCTGATTCTGCAAAACCATATTCTACATTCTTAATCCTACCAATACTTAACCTTAACAATTACTTTACTAAGTATTAATAAGCAGTAATTAGGAGTATAATGAGGAAAAAGTAGTTAACAGTTAGTTAATAGTGAGAATTGGACCTTAAAAAGTGTGACCATAAAAATGTATGTACTTTTATATGATTTATTCCAGCTGTTTCAAACCTATTTATGTATCATTTACTAAATAGGATTTAGAAAGTTATTAATTAAACTTATTGAAAAGAGTAATTTGTACAGTAATCTAATTACAGGATTGAAGATGTAATTAGTAACTAGTAATTAATTACTTTTTTGGTGTAACTCACCCAACATTGGTCGTTATACACTTTTCATCTTCCAAGCACATATACCAACACACACACAAACACTTTTTGTTCATACAAAAGCTTTGGCATGAATCCATAATTTGACTTTAGAGCACAAAGGTTTATTAAGAGTGTCATTTGTTGGTGTTGTACTGGTTTTCTGAAGCTCAACACATTCAGAAGTTATTTATTAGGTTTTATCACCATCATGTTTTATCTGATGAGTGATCTGTTGAGTCTCATGTGTGTTTGGCCTGAGGTGATGTGCTGTGGACCGTCTGAGTAGAACCACATGTTCTGCCTACAGATACGGACGGACACACACACACACACACACACACACACACACACACACACACACACACACACACACACACACACACACGGATGTAAATACAAACTCTATGCATCTACACGCAGAAGAGGTGTGAACCCAGTTTATTTTCCATTGTACTTCCTCTGAGGTGTGTGTATGTGTAAGGAGTGGTAATTGAAATAACCGCAGATTACTAAGCTTCTCTGGACTTAAAAACCGGTTTGAGCCGTATGAAAACGTATGAATGTTAGAGTATGTCTACATTAAAGCTTCTTCTGCATTCAAATCTATTCTCACATGAAACTGAATGATCATACAATTATTTAATATAACTATTCATGAGAAAGTCTTCCTCTGATTTAAATCTCTTCTCTAGTCTGCAGTCATGTCTGCAGCGTTTGCAAAGTTTCATCCTAACCTGGTGGTTGGTGGGACTTACTCGGGACAGATCGTCCTGTGGGACAACAGAAGTAACAGGCGCACACCGGTCCAGAGGACACCTCTGTCTGCTGCTGCACATACGGTACACATCATACCAAACACTACAATGCACTCCAACATGCTTCATTTTACTATTCTGTCTTTAAACAAAATACATCTTTTCACTTTTTCTTTTTTTGCCTTATAGCACCCCGTGTACTGTGTTAATGTGGTGGGCACACAAAACGCTCATAATCTCATCAGCATCTCTACTGATGGAAAGATGTGCTCATGGAGTCTGGACATGCTGTCCCAGCCGCAGGTACCCATAGAGTGCTCGACATACTTTTATCGCGTCTGTGGCGCACACATCCGCACAACTTTCAAAGTATAACTACAAACAATCATGGTCGTATCAGGTCTGGACTGAGGTTCATTATTTTATATTAAAAAATTAACTATAAGGTTCACTAGTGTAAAATGACTGAGATTTACTTAAAGAATTAGTCAATTTTCTTTAAAAAAAATCTAGACAATTTACTCACCACCATGTCATCCAAAATGTTGATGTCTTTCTTTGTTCAGTCGAGAAGAAATTATGTTTTTTGAGGAATTTTTCTCATTTTAATGGACCCCCCAACACTTAAAAGTTTTTTTCAACGGAGCTTCAAAGGACTCTAAACGATCCCAAACGAGGCATAAGGGTTTTATCTAGCGAAATGATTGTCATTTTTGACAAGAAAAATAAAAAAATGCACTTTTAAACCACAACTTCTCATCTAACTCCGACTTTCTCAATATTATGACTTTTTTGCACCCTCAGATTGCAGATTTTCAAAAAGTTAAATATAATAAATATGATCCTATCCTAACCCACAATACGTCAATGGAAAGCTTATTTATTTACTTTTCAGATAATCTCAATTACCAAAAATTGACCCTTATGAGTGGTTTTGTGGTCCAGGGTCACATTAGGTGTATTTTTATTAAGGTAAGAATGAAGAGATGAGATTTAAAGTAGTTTTGAAGCCGACTATAGGCCCACTGAGAACCACATCCTCCTTTTCTTACCCACATTCCCAGGGTTCTGTATTTGTACTCATTATTCCAATGACGTCACCATTGGCTTTCCAAAAACATTTCCTAAACCACATTGGCAGATGTTAATGATTTTCACAGCACTGGCTGAATTTAAATGTATAATCCGTGAGAGAGGCTACTGGCTGTGGTGTTAACTCTTGTCTCTTTCTGTGTGTGTGTGTTTATAGGACAGTATGGAGCTGGTGTTTAAGCAGTCAAAATCTGTGGCGGTAACCTCGATGTCCTTTCCTCTGGGTGATGTTAATAACTTTGTGGTGGGCAGTGAAGATGGATCAGTCTACACAGCCTGTCGTCACGGCAGGTAACACATTTAGCGCTCAATGTGTGGATCTGTGCACGTAATCCTCTTACACAAATCATTTCTTTCACGCACGCTTTGTAAATGGCTCATTTAGTTTAGCCCCCTTTTATGCTCTGTTATAACATTCATCTTGGGTGATTGGACACCCAGGTACACAACAGTACACACCATCACATTCACATCTACACATCTATCTCAAGTCTGTCCTGTATTGAAACTGAGTGTGTTAGTTTGAAGTGAAGTCTTTCAGGTGAAGTCTATATTGTGTTTATTTTTTAAACCTAGTATGTGTTTGTGTGTGTTGTATGAACTGATAGTAAGTGTTTCCTCTTCATTTGTGATGCTGTGATCATCTCATCCTCCACACACACACTTCACCTCTCACAGTAATGAGCTCACACATACACATAAGTGTTCATTGACTGCTGGAAACATGCTGGGATGCTAATCGTGTGTGTGTGTGTAGTCGAGCAGGTATCAGTGAGATGTTTGAGGGCCATCATGGCCCGGTCACAGGGATTCACTGTCACACGGCAGCGGGGCCAGTAGATTTCTCTCATCTCTTCCTCTCGGCCTCATTTGATTGGACCGTTAAACTCTGGAGCAACAAGGTATCACGGCATTCATATACACTGACTGCATAACACGATTATTGATTAACTCTGAGGAAATACATGATTTCGCTCATCCTCTCCCCCTCTTTCTCACTCTCTCTCTCTCTCTCTCTCTCTCTCCCTTTCTGCAGAATAACAAGCCACTGTATTCATTTGAGGATAATTCGGATTATGTTTATGATGTCATGTGGTCTCCGGTCCACCCCGCTCTCTTTGCTTGTGTGGATGGACTTGGACGAGTCGACCTGTGGAATCTTAACAATGACACAGAGGTAAAACACACACACACACACACACACACACACACATAAACACATGCACGCGCGCACACACACTAAAACAACGTGTGGTCAAAATGAGCAGTGACTAAAAGACATACTTGCATATTAAAGGGAACCTCCGAAATGATTTTATGGGCACCATCACTGTTTTAACTGTTTGACAATTTACAGCCAATCTTTGTTTTTATTAAGATAATGTGATTTTTTTAGGGTGTACTCACAAAATGTGAACCGTACCACATGTGTTCGGCTAGTCTGATCGCTCCATACTTTACCAGGGTTTGGTAGGCTTAAGCGTACTCGGGTACGCTTTGCAGAGGTGGTCTCTGGTACGGTTTGCTTGATTTGTGGGCGTGGCACGCGTGCAGGAATGGGAAACTACAACTGTCACTGTAAAACCCTCTGAAATGTACATATTGTCGCGTGTCACTGCATCCCAAACGACACCATTAACATAGATGTGTGTGACAAAGTAGATCAGTCAAGGGGAACCGGAACATGATTAGACCTGGGGAACTGGGACGCATTGAGTCAGGGGGAACCTGGACATAATCAGAGCTGGGGAACCGGGACGCGATCAGACCTGGGGAACTGGGACCCATTCAGTTAGGGGGAACTGGGACATGATCAGACCTGGGGAACCGGGATGCATTCAATTTTGGGAAACCAGGATGCAATCAGACCTGGGAAACTGGGATACATTCAGTTAGGGGGAACCTGGACAGTATCGCACTCCAAAGTTTACATTTGTCTATGTTGCTGTACATTTGTGCAATCAGTAATGTGGGATATGTTAGCAAACTTTTACTTTTTTTGCAAACACTTCTCTTAATATGAACACAAGATTAATTGTAACAAAAAAAAAGATTATTTGTCATTAAAAGGTTTATTAATGTGAAAAAATACTTATAAAATACTTAAAATTATACCGCATGAGCACCCATGTTGACATTTTTTTTTACCCCGTTTGAAGTTAGGTCTTGAAAAATCTTTGTTTGAAGGGCTATTTGGCCCTTTCCCCTACCCCTCCAACTAAAAGAGAATTGAGACATCCCTAGCCATTTACATGACCGTGTTAAATGGAGGGGTAGGGGAAAATGTGAAATGGATTTGTGCCTAAAGCAATTCGAGAGTGATTGGAGCGCATTTAATGTCATACGCCAAATGATCTGCACAGAGATCATGATTTCAAACATACCTATTAAGCCATAAACTCATAATTATGATGAAACCCATCGGGCAAATCTTCCAGTTTTATTCAAAACAATCGCATCTTTTATTGACGTAAGCGTGCTCTGGTACGGATCAGAAAGTGTAGTGGGATGGCAGACGACCAGGTAAGGGGGACAATCGTACTTGTCTACGGGTCGGTCCAGTTAAGTATGATGTGAGCGCGCCCTTAATGTGCAGAGACAACTATAACTATGCAATTCATACTGGTTTGGTTTATTAACCTAACAAATTGGAGTGTCAAATTAGAGTTTTCGAAACGCAAACAGAAGCTACCGTAGCCGCCACAGAACAAACAAGTCATCGTCTGAGACAACATAGTGACAAAAAATGTCACGTTTGTTCATTTAGGGCTTATGTAGAAACATGACGGCTACTTCCATGTCAGAGGACCAGCAGTGTATATAGATAAAACAGCTCTTTGTAAGGTAATAAAAACAATAGAGTTCATTATGCAAGGTCTTTATACACCACTGATAATATAGTTAAGTATATTATAATGCATTTCTGTCAAGAGATCCCCTTAAAAGTTACACAATGTACCTTTAAACGAAAAGTATTTGGGAGAGTAGTTATTTATGCAATCCCATTTGTTTCCACTAGAGGCACATTACATTTACATTTATGCCTTTGCCAAATGCTTTTATCCAAAGCGATTTACATTCAAACAATACATTTTTAAGGAGTCTTTCTGTTCCTGGGATTAAACCCATGATCTTTGCGTTGCTAGTGCAATACCAATGGAGCTATAAGAACACCATACTTGACATACAGCACTCTACATACAGCATTTAATTTATCACTTTGTTTACAATGTGAATCCTGATTTTATTTTGATATTGTATGACACAGAAATTGTTTAAAGTTGTTTTGTAAAAAAGATTTATTGAGTTTGACTGTTTATATTTTCAAAAGAAAAACTTTATTTAATAATGTAATGTAATACTCATGACTCGCTTGATTTCTTGTTTGGTGTGTATGTAGGTGCCCACTGCCAGCGTGGCTGTAGAGGGAAGTCCGGCTCTGAACAGACTGCGGTGGTCTCAGTCAGGCAGAGAGATTGCGGTTGGAGACTCCGAGGGACAGATCCACATTTATGATGTTGGAGAGGTGAGAGAGGAGAGTTTACTTAAGACACATCACTGACTACACACAGACATGTTCAGCCCTCTCTCTCTCTCTTCTATTCTGTCACCGAGACGGTGGTGTAAAAAGCTTGCGCTGAGCTTCTAAAGATGACATGCACTACAATTACATGTCTATCAGAGAGAGGCCCTAACAGCATGGCCCTTCAGGGGCCACAGAGGTCCTGTGTCACTCATGTGATGGGATGAAAGCAGATGAGATGGAGGATTGTTAGATAGGGGTCAGTTCACACCGACAGGCTCAGATAGTCCACAGCGCTGCCAACACAGGTTTTACACCTCAAAACATTGTCTTTACAAAACATTTTAACATTTCTGTTCTCCCACAGCAAATCGCAGTGCCACGCATTGACGAATGGACGCGCTTTGTGCGGACGCTGGTGGAGATTAACGAAAACCGCGATGACGCGGAGGAACTGGCCGCCCAACGGCTTGCCGCCTGATCGTCATGGAAACCAGCATCAGGCCTCAGACAGTGACAGCTGTAATCATCTCTTGCTTTGGAAATGAAATGAATTATGATTTTCACGTGCAAACCTTTTGATATTCTACCTTTTGTTTGGAATACAAATCAGAAGCATTGACCGGAGTCATTTATAGATACTCTTCCCGAGACCACAAGCCTTAACTATTGCATGCAAAAAATTTAACAATGAATGTTTTTCAATTTATATCCAGCCTCATAAATCTATTATGCACATGCAAACAGGAAGCATCTACACGTGTGAATTTCGTACATCTGTTTGGGTCATATTTAACCTCGAAAGCAAGAAATAATAATAAATCATATTTTGCATAAAGAAATCAAAGCCTTTTTTTATGTGATAGTTTTGTGCTACGCAATAAAGTAAATGTGCAAATTACATTTGATCCAGGAGGTGTTTTATTGTCACAAAAATTTTACTGGTCCTAAAAAAAGACTTTATTTTCTTTGACCAAAATCGAGCATTTTTGACCTAGACAACATTTAAAATTCACTCAAACACCAATATTAGTATCCATTATGATGAATGTCTTGTTTTGAATCAGAGATCTCTACCTCTGTAATCTGTCCGTCTGCTCCATGACAGTTCAGCTTCATCTCTTCAGTTGGGTGTTGATTTCTGTAGCTGTGGACCAAATGCTGGAGTGATTTATCACCTGTTTTTCTTATGCTATTTTCTTGCTCTGAAGTGTTGTTATATGTGAAACCTTGTTTATCTCTTCCTAAACAAAGACACATATACTGTGGTAATGAGTTTTTCTTCCAGTATTACACGTCTGTTTGAAAGCAAGGGTCTCTTGAAATGTCATTTTCTACAGACTCTTTTTCTAAGCCAAACCTTTGGTGATTTGTTCAGAAGTATTTAAGCCACAACAGTAGATTTGTCGACATTTTATTAAAATATTTCTTGCAACAGTTTCCTACAGTGTTCATCTTTAAAGAAATGTCCAACGATTCTGCTTTCAAAATGTAATTTTGATTTACTTGAATAAATTACAATGAAATGCATTTAAACAGTGTTTATGATATCTGTATCGAATGAAACAACTGTACATCCTGTTAAACCACTTAGATGAGCACATATGACATGCAGTGTGCATATTTTACTGAAGTAATTGTTTTTGTGGCACACAGAAAGCCTGCAGTATGCGGTACAAGTACTGTACTGTATGTGTGCTCACACTATATTTGTCAATGCATCCATCAAAAAACACTGTACACTGCACAATGCAATGATGGAAAAATCTGCTATTTGCAGCGTCTTACTATTTGGGCTGACAGCCAAAAGTTACAATAATTTTACAAAAGAACTGGAATAAAGATGTGCAATGACCACCTTCCACTGTTATGGTATACTGTCAGAATGAAAGGTACAAAAGCTGTACCCTTTAAACATTATAACCCCAACCATTTAGGTACAGATATGTATTTTCAGGGTACCAAAAGGTACCTTTGAAGTAATAATATGCACTCTTTAGGTATGGTTTACTTTTTTAAAGGGTACTGGCACAGCGACAGATTTTGTACCTCTTTCTGAGAATAGTGATAACAATGAAACACACTCTTGCATACCTGCGGAAACTTAAAAAGATAAAATTATACACACACACACATCACATACTGTATAATACCGAGCCACTAAGGTGACATTGGAGTAAAAAAATTGAAAGTTTAGTTTTATGTGCTCACGCGAAACTTTCACGTGCATAATTTTTTTGAAAAGTTTATTTTTGCGTACGTGAAACTAAACTTTATTTAATTTTTGCTTATGGAGCCCCTAAGGGGACATGGAGAAAAATTAAATAGTTTAGTTTTGCGTGCGCACTTGAAACTATCAAGTTTAGTCTGTGTGCACACGTGAAAGTATCGCTTAGTTGAAAGTCTTAACTATTACATGCAAATGAAAGTCGAAAGTTTCATGTGCGCGCGATTTAGATTTTTTTAACTCCGTACATATATATCACTACAAACTTAAAATTTATATTGACAGTCATTAATATCTAATCCAAGGGGTATCCACAAAGTCCAGTGCACTGTAAAATTATGTAGAATTTACTTAATTTTTATTTTGCATGTTTTTACACTGATATTTTTCATAAAAAATTTCACACATAAAATAAGTAAATCCACTTAACCAACTTAAATAGAATACACAGTAAAAAAAAATGTAATACTTACTTAAAAAAAAATGTTGGTACTTAATAATATACATAACATTTTTAAGTACTTTTAAGTCTTCCTTTTGTTTACCAAAATCATTGATGTAGTTTTATAAAATGTGAAGTTAATTTCCTTCTTGCAAATTTAAATGGATTATACATGATAAAATTTAGTTAAATTTAGTCAATAATGTGTTCATTACAATTACTCCAATTACTTACATTTTTATATTATTATAACTCAAATTTGGTTTAAAAAAACAAGAATTCGATGTCTTATATAGTTTACTCATTTTACTTCGTTAAATCTACTTAAGCACACAATCATTTTTAAAGTGTAGGAAAATACAGTAATTGGTTCAGGTCTTAAATTGTATTTAAAAGCCATATTTATTAAAAATACAATTTACAAATAGCGTGCATGTCTGATACTGAAATATTTATCGTTGCAATATGTTTCATTTAATATGGACTGAATATTTTGTGTTTTTTTAATACTGCACATAATGATTTCACATGACAGTGTTTCTTGTTTGAACTGTCATTTGTCTTAAAAATCAAAATGACAAATCGTTTTAAGAAGTAGTAAATATGGTTTACGGTCGTCTTTGAGATATTTTGTGTTTGTCCAGCTGATATGATTTGAAAGTACACGCTTGTATTTCATTTCTCTAAAAGTCACGTAACAAAGTTTAAAAGAATGCAGAAACTAACCAAAGTCAATATTGGTCTGTACTGTACATCACATAAGTGTGCAGATTATTTTAAATGAGTGTGCTGAATGAAACGTTACATTCATACTGTACGCTCTTCAGACATTAGATGAGTCTTGAAAGGCTTTCTTCTACAGGTATGAAACCTTTCATTTAACTGAGATTGAATATGTGTGTATCTCATGTCCTCTTCCACAGTTATCTGTAGCTCTCCTCTCTCATGGTTTCCTTGAAGCATTGTCTGGCCCCTGCGGGCTGCCACCTGCAGACGCGTTTTGATGACATCAGCAGGGGTCACCATACTTGTGGCAGGAACAAATGCATCTCTCATAATGCAAAGCGGCTCCATTATAATGCTAGCACAACAATCCTGCAACATTCCCACCCCACTATGCAAGATACAAAGGAATGTCATTTTTCTCTAACTAGAGGACATCACAAAAGCTGCATGCAAGTTCAGATATTGTTGGGACTGACATGATATTTGAGAGTGAGTGTTTTCATATATATGAAAGTCCTTGTCAGACAGCAGCCCCATTTGTGTTTTCATGAATCAATACAGAATTATTAAAAGAATACTGAACTAGATTCTGTTGTGTGGTTTATTATAATGAAACTTTAATGGGATCAACTATCGAAAATCCTGTATTTGCTGACTATTTCTTCTTTGATTTCTATAGCGCTAATAATAGACTTTATGTCTGCAGTGAGCTGGAAGTACAGTAGACACCGGTGCCAAACTCCGTTCCAAAACCTGCTTTACTGTCATTGGGTTAAAATAACACAGAAAATTTATATTTGACCTAACAATGAGTTAAAACAACAACAAGTTGGGTTTGTCCCTTTTTGACCCAACTCTGGGTTGAAAATACAGTGAGGTTTGTGACTAATATGGGAACCTCTACACCAACATTATGCATCATACAAATAACATTCTTTGCAAAAAGTGCACTGAAGACTCATAGTTGCGTCCAATAATGTGAGTTTTGTTAATCTAATGACATGACCGCATGATGTTTTTATTGAACATCTGGAGCAGCGTTCACACAACTATGATGTCTTTAAATGCTGTGTATGCGGAGAAGGTTTTGGATGAACGTGAGATTGTAGATGTGCTGTGAGGATATAATGTAACATTTTTAAGAATGCTGAATGTTTGTTTAATAAATCCCTTATATGAAAGTTGAGTATTTTTTCCAGAACCAGAGATTATTCCTGATAGAAACACCTGTGGAAATCAAGCCAACCCCCGCCTCTTGATTAGTCGCACGGGGAAACTCCGGAAACACTTCGGAAAACCCTATAATGATCTTTGGCCAGAGTTTCCATGTGTTTTCAGTTCTTGTGGATTCTGTTTTATAAACACATTAATTCCCGAAACCTGGAGCCTGCTCATCTGAGAATCCTCCTAATGTAAACCAGCCTGTTGATTTACAGTAAGTCAGCACACAGTACAGAAGACACCGTGCCTGCTCTCAGTGCTGAACTACAGTCGGCCCCCTGCTCTATATTAAGTGTTTCATAGCATTGTGTTTCAGAGATCACCACTGACCTAACAGCATTGTGAGGTTTAATAAGTATGATTATAGGAGGGCTGTGGAATCATTTTGTGGTTTCACTCACCAAGCCAAACCACGGCAGAATAAATCAAGCAGGGAAAGAAAGACCGCTGGCCACATCTCCTGTTTGGGTCTGGCCACAAAACCTCATCAACATCACAAGCAGTTGTTCTCTCTGGAAGTCACGTCTGGTGTGGCGTATCCATCCCTGGATCTATGTCACCACATTCCTACTCCATTGCTTGGAGAAGGGATATGCGTTAGTGGGGTTGACAATTGTATACCTTCCAACGCCATGGTGAAAATAACTCTTCTATTGGGTTTAAAAATGGAGAATATGGTGGCAAAAGTTGTGAATGGTCATTGAAGCAATTGTGGACCAAAGGAGTCTGGTGAAAACGTATGTTACCAAACCTTGACTGCTCTGGTCCATTCCTATGGTCATCTGAAACGAGGCAGGGTATCAAGAAAAGTGATATGTGGCAATATTGTAAGGACCAAGAGTGCCATGATGATGAAGGACAACATTGTGACCAATGGCTGCAAATCTTTCACACCAAAAATATTGCTGCATAATTTCCCTTTAACCATTTCATCGATAATGTTACCACCCTAACCTTACCCTAAATCCTCTTTAAACAAAGTCTTTAAAATACATAATGTATTATTTTTATATTTTGCAACGTAACAGACAGACGTGTGTAGGAAACTTTTAGTAACAATATAGCGTTTAAAAAATATTTTAAGCCGCTAATACAGTCCTATCCCTAAACCTATGTTTATCCATAAACTTTACATGAAAATACACACGAGATAACGTTGGATTATTCCAGAGACATTGCTAATGGCATGGTGCCCTAAAAGGTTTCTTCTCCTTTGTCTTGTTTTGCATAGGCTAGTTTTTTTAACTGCTGACATACATTTCAAAAACTTCACACGTAAATCCAAAAATTGTACACAAAAAAATGCTAAATGCCTAACATCTATTGCAAAATGAATAGCAACATCTAAAAAGCAAAAATGTGTTTACGTTGCAACCAGTGTTGGGGGAAAGTAACTTTTAAAACTAATTGCGTTACTTAGTTCATTTTCATGGTAAGTAATGCTTACGTTACTTTTTAGTTACTTTTGCGTTACTCTTTTTTGGTTGAGGCTTGATCTCTTTCAGGTCTTGCAGGTGTTTTTATAACTGAAAAGTTCTGAATTCAGAAATTGCATATTTCATCACAAAAATGTCGAGCTCTGGCCTGCCATCTCAGTTTCTGACTCAAACTGTTCCCACACAGGCGTGTACGCATAAAGTGCATAATGTGACTATGCTTAGTTTAATTCAGTACATAATATTTTTAATCAAATTAATTAAACGAAAAAATCTGCTGCATTACTTTTTAAAAAAGGAACTCAAATATTAATGTGTACATTTAAAAAGTAATGCTAATGTGGCATAGATTTAATCAAAAACCAAACCAGACCGCAGCAGGCTGAAAACATGAGGGTTTACATTGAAGATGCGTTATGTTGAGCCATTGCACATGATGGGATGTCTTTATTTCTCTCTTTCACGAGTTTAGAAAACACCAGCACTTACTTTTTTGATGTACTTGATGTGCAAAGATATTTCAGACAGACAGTGCAACGAAGACGAAGACGGTCAACAAAAAGTTTCTCCCCATGCTCACCCCGCAGCCATGATCTGAAAACACAGGTGAGCACACATACCCCTCTCTCATTCCCTAGTTTCCTGTCCTCTCTGTACATGCTGTCTATCAAATAAAGCAAAAAAGTAGATATTGAGTCAAGTAGACAACAGAAAAACGGGGATCAGTAACAAACCAGTTTTGGATCTGATGTGCACAATACAAGCTGACATTTTTCCAGATGATGACATCTTGCATGGTTTACATTCTGCGGACCTTAAAACAAGTATATCATGAACAACATCCAGAAAATGTATGATGTGATCAGTGTTGTAGGGATAAAGTGTGGCATGATGGTGCAGGACGCCATTGTATGTAATTGCAGCACATGTTACTGTCACCTTGTCCAGGGAAAACTATGGCCTTTGTCCAATGACATTAAAGCCAACCTCATCCACATAAATGTATTCCTGAACAATGGCATGGGTATATGTAGATCAGTATATGCACAACCCAATAGCATGACTTGGTAGGTGCAAGGTTTCTTTCAGTATGCAATGAAATGTTTATGGAGTGCAGTGCCGTGTTACTGTATGGTGTAGGTTTAATTACCATGTCTGGATGACACTGCGACCCTCTCCCCTGCTTCCCTGAAACTCCCACATGGACAACCAAAGTGGCCCGGATATTAAATGTAATTGATCCTCTTCTTTGTCTTACTCTTTATCCTCCTTTTGCTCATCCCTATCTAACCCTCACTCCTCTTCCTCAAGCTCCCTCTCCATTGTTGTTCAAACCATGAAAGCTTTTCTTAAAACATGGTGCTTAAGCTCTGATTTCAAAGTGAACAAATGAGCTAGAAGTGTTTTCACACGTAAACACTTGATGGAGACATTTTAAATGCCAGTGTTTTCCTAATGAAACACAAGAGCACTGTTACAAACTTCTGTTGAAATGACAGTATCACTGGCAGCTGTTTGGCAGTAACTTATGTAGATATAAATTGATGTTATTTATTGGCAACAGTTTGTTGAAAGATAAATGAACATTAAACATTAACAAGACTTTGTCTTTACAAAATAAAACTATAAAATAACAGCCTCATGCAAAGCATTTTGGGAACCAAAATCTGAAAGAAAAAAACAACAGGATTTCTGGTTTCCAAAATGCTTTGCATGAGGCTGTTATTTAATTTTTATTTTGTAAAGATAAAGTCTTGTTAATTTTTAATGTTCATTTATCTTTCAACAAACTGTTGCCAATAAATAACAAAAATTTATATCTACAGTAAGTTACTGCCAAACAGCTGCATTACTACAGCAAAAGTTTTTACAGGGCAAATTATGTTTCATTTTAATGTAAACAGTGGCTGTGTACCCAAAGCAGGATTGTGATATGTATCAGTGTTTAACTGGTTGTAGATGTTTCTCATGTAACTCATTTTAATAAAACCTTATGTTTAAGAAAAAGCAAAACTGTTTAGGGTCTTTGCAGACTAAATACGCAGCTCAAAATAGCCTCTGTGTCGCGTGGGGTGGTGTGGGGTTATCGGAGATGAGGGAGCATTCGGGGTAGACAATTTGGCCCCTAATTTTTGTCACATCAGGATTGCGCACCCCGGTAAGTGATTCTAAATCAGCTACATAAACCCTAAAACAAAGACTTCTTTAAGGAGTGATGTCACTGAGTCAGAGCGACAGAGCGGGCGGAACAAGCGTCCATTCAGAACAGAACCACAAAGGTCATCCAAGATCAGGGGCGGTGTGAGACGGAGTCTGGCGGGTCTTGACCTCCAGCCCCGCCCCCTTTATTCTCTACGTCTCCACCTTCGGGGCTTTTCCTCCACGGGCCCCTCCCGTCTCCAGAAAGAGCATCCCCTCTGAGCCCCGCCTGGGGCATCACGGCCTCTGACTCGCCAGCATCTATCACTGCTTCGGGACCCTAATCAGGGCCAAGGAGGGGCGGACGTGACACCCAGGGTCGAACTCTACTCTGTAAACATCCGAACGGTTTCCTTAAAAAGGCCGTAAGACTGTCCGTCAAGATCTGAGAGGTAGAAAGAACATCCGCTATACGCTAAAAAAAGATCCTATCCGTCATTAGGTGAATTAATTACTTCTCTTAAGTATCCTAGTGATCTATCAAGAGCCGTAATTAACCTGTTAGACTAATAGTGCTGGATAGCTACAGCGCAGAGGACAGAGCAGCAAAATTTGGAGCGCTCCTGACTTACGAGATATATCTCTCTTGACAAAACTTAACAAACATTCAGAAAGAGATAAATGGACATTGGAAGAGTATGATACAATGGGGTTTAAAATCATGGCCTAATGGTTAGTGTGCATACTTTGACAAATTGAGCTCTGATGCTCATGTAGATAAAGTAACCATTTTATGATCCTGTTTCGTATTCTTTTCATCATTACTTCCTGCCCTTTCAGTGACACTATAAATAGCTTGACAATACAACACAACTTTATTGTCAACATGCAAGGTTGAAGTTTGTAAAAGTATTCTGTATTCTGTATTAATGCAATGTATTTTTACATAATACAGGGAAATATAATATAAAATGTGATATATCCTAAAACATCATAGATTACATCATATATTATAAATATGATATAATATGATATACAGTGTGTGACCATGGACCACAAATGGATTTATACATTATCTGAATAAATACGCTTTCCATTGATGTATGGTTTGTTAGGATACACTGTAAAAAAATAAAAAGTTGGTTTAACTTAAAAAAGTAAGTTACCTGGTTCAACTTTTTGTTAATTTTTACACATCTTTTTTTGAGTAAACGAATATTTTTAAGTTGAATTAAGTCAAAATTTAAGGCAATCATGTAACTTACTTTTTAAAGTTAAACCAACAAATCTTTTCTTACAGTGTAGGAAAATCTGAAATCTGCGGGTGCAAAAATCTAAATATAGAGAAAATTGTCTTTAAAGTTGTCAAAATAAAGTCATCAGCAACACATTTGACTAATGATAAATACATTTTTTATATATTTATGGTAAATATCTTCATTGAAAATTATCACAATATCCTAATGATTTTTGGCATTAAAAAAATCAATAACTTTGACCCATATTTATTGTTGGCTATTGATACAAATATACTCGTGCTGATCATCATTGTTGTATTATTTTGAAATATGAATAGAAAATACTAAAAAAGAAGAATAAATAAACGACTGCAATTATGGTGTTTAAGCTTATTGACTCAAGACAAAAAAGTCCATGCAAGTCTTCTTTAACGCATAACATTAAACGTCAGCAATAGCAATATTACGGCCTGACTACGCAAAGACTGTTAAACAGAGGCCAAAACAAAAACTCCCAAAGCCAAAAATAATCATAGATAATAATATTAAAGAGAAGAGATGTTTAATGGGCTTGGCAGAACTGTACATGTACAGTATGTGTGTCGGCAGTTTCCACATATCCCATAACAGTGAAAGCCACAGGTATACACGCTGCTGTCAAACTCAATCCAATCAGACTGCAGTCAGTTAGACAAAACCCTGCAGGACATCTTACCCTAATTATACCCTGACAGAGGTCACAGACCCACAGACCTGACCCTCTCAATTCAAACCTCTCTCTCTCTCTCTCTCTCTCTCTCTCTCTCTCTCTCTCTCTCTCTCTCTCTGTATCTGGTCAGGAGTTTGTCTCCCAAATTTACTGCTATTAGTCCATTAATAACATTAAAGGACAAGTTCGGTATTTTAGACTTAAAGCCCTGTTTTCAGATTGTTTATGGTGAAATAGAACGGTTTTGACTGAAATTTCGACATTTGCGGCTGCCCTGAGAATTTTCGCGTGTTTGTGTTTCAGCTACCTTTACAATGGGTTTAATGGTGCACTGGAACAATCCTTCCTAAAAAACATTAAACTTTCGTTTACAAAGACGTGAAACTCACCGAGTGGTCAGGGGTGTTCACTGATATGCTCACACAAAAATCGCTGGGATTCCTTCACTTTTTATAAACAATGTGATAATTTACTCACCCCCATGTCATCCATGGTCTTTCTTTGTTCAGTTAAGAAGAAATTAAGTTTTTTGAGGTTAACTTTTCAGGATTTTTCTTCTTATAGCGGACTCAACAGTTTACAGTTTTAATGCAGTTTAAAAATTCAGTTTCAATGCCACTTCAAAGGGCTCTAAATGATCCCAAAATTGATCTTTCAAAACCATCATCATTTTCGGCAAACAAATAAAAATATGTACTTTTTAACCACAACTTCTCACCTTGCACTATTCATGTGTCAGATCAGTGTGACCTTACGTATTACACTGTAAAAATTCTTTGCTGCCTGAACCTCCTAAGACCTGGTGTATCCACATTTGTGGACATCATTTTTTGTTTTTTGTTTTGCACCAAAATACTTTATTCTGTGTAACTGGAACCTGTTGTACACAAACATGGACAATTACACTGTTTCATGTTCAAAGACAAATATTTGGTTATTATATTTATTGGTTTTTCCTAACCCCAAATAGCTGGAAGAAATCTGAAATGCAAGCCAAACCAAAGCTTGGGTCTTAGGAGGTTAAATTTGTTTGTTGAATCAATTTACAAGTCATGTCATTTACTATTATTTATCTTGACAAGAGACTTTTAAACATATAAAATATATAAAATGACGGCCGTTTCGACTGAAGAAAGAAAGACATAAACATCTTGGATGTAAAGTGAGTAAATTATCAGGAATTTTTTCATGAAAGTGGAGTAATCCTTTAATCTTAACATGTCCAGTATTGTGCAATTAATGGGCCTGTCTCTTAAACAAATACATCTATTTGTACAGATTTTTATGTGTGTGTATAAAAATGTGTGTGATGATATAGTTACTCTTCCAGAGAATTCACTCATGCTGAAAACTATTGAAAAAACCATTGAACACAATCCTAATTGACAAGTGTGCTGACTAAACTGAAACATGTATGTTATCTTTGTATTTGTCTTTAATTGAATATTACACTCATTTACCAAAATAAATATTTATAAAGTGTAACATGAAGGATAGAATTGTGTCATGCATCATTCAACGCATTAGAATCAATTAAAACAGATTAGATATCAGCCACAGGTGTTAGAGGAATGGGTTTAAACATGTTGCTACTGTATGATGCTGTTACTTATGGGTGGTGGCTTAATTAATAAGAGCCCACCCCAGAATGTTTGATATTTTAGTCCCTGTATAGCCCAGCTCAGGTGCTTTCTTTACAATTTTTCTGAATTGCTAAAACACTAAAGCCCATTCTCTGAACCAAATTCCCAGTGGCCTAAACACATTTGTCAAATCAAACAGGTATAGGTAGATATTGTTTGCAAAACCCATGCACTCTTTCAGCAAAACTCTAAACACAGACAGGCAGAAGTTGAGCACAGTTTACATCGAGTAAACACAACAGCTCAACATTGTTCACACTTTTTTCTAATGGTACTTTTAAATGGCAAAAAATATATTTTTTCATATATAATTTGAAATATATTTAAAAGATACAAAAAAAGATGTTTACAAAAATGCATTTTTCACCAATATATTTTTAGTCATATTTTTAATAATTTTGAAAGATATTTTAAAAATAAATATATTCACATTGCATTGGAAGAAAAACGTTGTATGTTACAAACTTGTAAACAACAGGTTTGAATATGATTAAAATTAAATATTTTCAGATGCAAATTTTATACATACTATATAAATTTTATACAAACTTTTATATTTTGGCCAGGAACAATATATATATTTTTGCTATATTAGTTGTAAAATTAGAAATGTATTTGTTGCCCTTGAAATAAATTTTGAAAAACATGAAGGTTAAAACTAAATATATTTTCAAATTCAAAAATATATATTAATTAAGCTTTACTTTCTACTTAATGTATTAAAGATATTAAAACATATTTTTGGCAAAGATTTTTTTGACGTATCATAAACACATAAATCAAGAGCCCTTATACCATGTAGCTTCTGTGAAATTACTTCATTTCTTTCACGGTAGTAACAATTTTACATTTTACCATCTGTAACTACAATGACTTTAGTCTCTTTGATCACTGTGTTATTATCCCATAACATTTAAAAGTAAGCATGTATTTACCAACATTTGACTCCTTTATAACACCATCAGGCTGGTTTAATTACAGTAATATTACTTCATAAATAAGTAAATCATGAACATTTATCATTTCAGTAAGCACATATTCACTACAATTATTATAATTTCATTATTCCTTAAATCAACGCAACTTACATTGTTATTGTCTGTAAACCGCACAGTAATTATCTGGATATTGCACAGTAAATACTTGTAACATTATCATGAAATTACATCTATATTACCATAACATTACTCAGTTATTACTGATGTGTAGAGTAAAGTGCTATTGAATTGACTTCCAAAACCAAGTTGTTTAACTTCATGCTGCATTTTTATAGTATAATCAATGGATAACCATTTTTATTGCTATATTGCACATATGTTCCACATGTGTAGAACCCTATATTACTATGTAGAACTATAAGTGATGCTATGATTACTTATGGTTCTCTATAGGTGTCTATAGTGTATAGATGCTACTGTAAAATTGTGGAGTGTATGTACAGTAATTATAACACTGTACAGTAATAAAAAAATCTGAATGCTGAATGCAGTAACAGGTTTTAGTGTTTTGAATTGTTTTTTAGGCAGTGTATTTGTAAGGGTTGTGCATCATGTGAGACACTCGTTTGATTTTGACAGAAGAGAATATGATTTTGACTTTTGTTTGAGGTTTGTGCAGGTTGGTGTATAGTTTTGAGACTGTGTTTATAGTTGTGAGAAAATTGTGAATTGTTTCATAAATAGTGTATTAGCAATCAAGAAAATCTGGATTACTTGCAGTACTTACAGTAAAGTATTCACTATATTTACTGAACTAAACTTGTGATTACAATAAAAATGTATTTTTTGTAACCAGATGTACTGGATGTTGTGTTTTTTTTTAAGGTAGTGTATATTAGTGACTCTAAAGTTCAAAAGCTTTGTTTGATTTTGAGTACAGGTGAAATAGTTTAGCTTCAAGAGTCCGGTTTTGTAAATTTAGTTTGGATTTGTGTGTGTGTGTGTGTGTGTGTGTGAGAGAGAGAGAGAGAGAGAGAGAGAGAGAGAGAGAGAGAGAGAGAGAGAGAGAGAGAGAGAGAGAGAGAGAGAGAGAGAGAGAGAGAGAGATCATTCAGGGTTGCACTAACAGAGGCAGCAGTAGATGGCAGTATTGATCTCCTTCATCATCATCATCTTTCTCTATCTCTCCAAGGAGTCTCTCTCTCTCTCTCTCTCTCTCTCTCTCTCTCTCTCTCTCTCTCTCTCTCTCTCTCTCTCTCTCTCTCTCTCTCTCTCTCTCTCTCTGTTTTATCTCTCTGCTCTGCTTTTGACATCTTAAGAGAAAAGAGTAAGACTAACCACTGGCCCATAATCCCCTGGGAGGCAGACAGCATCTAAAACACAGGTCTGTCGTTCAGCCGTGTGTGTGCAATACTGTGAGAACAACACAATCTGCACCTGCTGCATAATCTTCAGATTTGTAAAACAACATGAATTCTCTGTTGTCCATCTTATTGTTTGCAAATCAGCAAGCGCCGTATCAAAGCTCAAAACTGACTCTGACTGAACATTCTGTCTCTACAAATCAATTATAACCACTGGTTCTTTAGATCACTGTATCATTTAGCTGTAAATGTATCAGTTGTTCTGCACTTACAAAAACTCAGGCCAAATAAATGTAACAATAATGATGCCTTGTGTTTTTCTAGGGCATAAATAATATCCTCTACACTCTTAAAAATAAAGCTCAGCGATGCCAAGAAAGAATCATATTTGGTTCCTCAAAGAATCATTTAGGCAAAAGTTATTATAAAGAATCATTAAGGCCCGAGCACTGAGGTGTCTTTAAGGAGTTATTATTATTATTTCTTTCTTACTATTTTCTACAAAAAAAAATTTCACCACAAAGAATCTTTTGTGTAACAGAAAGTTTTTTTGGAAACAGGTTTATTTTTATTTTTAAAAGTGTTATTATAAGGTTATAACACACCTGACAGTAAGAGAGCAGATCGAATAGTTCACATGTTAAAACTCTTTATAATGGATGACTTTCTTAGGAGCAGTCAAAGCTATTCTTGAACATGAGCTCGTCTTCAAAGGATCCAGTAGACCTGTGGTTCTGTATGCTGGTCTTTACTGGGTCAATGGGGCACACAGTTATTGCTCCTTGTCCATTTGAGATAACAGAGCAGAACTGTCAGTCAAACCATGAGCTCTCCCCATCAGTATTCAGACACACGTACATACATACGCACACATAACAGAGAAATCGAGTAATGAAAACATGAACTCTGAACTACACACACAGACACATACTCCCAGCAGATGTGTCAATCAAAAAAATCACTTGCCCCTGCAAAGTCATTCATGAGTGAATGTAAACCTGTTTGTAGAAATAATCTTCAGGCCAGTTTTAATGGCTATTGTTGGACTATTTTACAATTTTGTTTTTTGTTGAACCTACAGTAGCTTTATTGTGAGGATTCTCATAATATAGCTAAATAAAAAATTGGAAATGTTTTGCAAAATGCAAAGAGAAAATAATTCTTTATTAATTTCAAAGGTCAAAAATTTTATATTAGGGTTAGGATTAGTTTTAAGTCATCTGTAATGATTCTATGCGTGGGCATGAGCGGGGAATGTGATTGGTCGAACCTGGTTGAGTTCGAAAAAATAAAATGGTGGCAAAGAAAGCGACTGGATCACAAATTTAGGCTGCGTCCGAAATCGTGACTCATTGACCGTTAAAACAGTATATTATTCTTCTTCATGGGATAACTCCTCTCCCAGAGATCATGAGATAGTAAAGTGTCCGTCAAATGAAGACTTCAGGAACTTGCCGGTCATCAGGGTAATTTTCTCCTACTGTTTTTCGAATACTATGAATTCAGACTTACTACTTGCCTCACCTACTGATTTTCGTCTAGGCGCTCTCTGTCTTTACTTCAAACAGATTTTGTTACGCTGCCTATGAAAGCTGTCCGAATGCATTTCCCAGAGCTGCCTTCATGCCGTGGAAGTCAGCTGCCTCCGCTTTCAGATGCAGCCACAGAGAGAAGCTGAATTAACGTTCTAGTGCATTAATAACTTTAATATTTCTCTGTACTTTATCATAAACTCCAGAGAGGACCACGACTGCAGCACATCATCATTTAACTACTTTTGGTGTTTTTGAAAATTTGCTGTAAATAAGTTATTGTGATAACACTTGTTTGTATGTTATGCTTTTTATTTTAATACAAATGTTTATGTTTTGTAGCTGTAAAATCTTAATAATGCTATGATTAGATTTTGCAAATACGACTAAATAGTACGCTTCAGCTTGTACCTATAACAAACGTATAAAAAACATGTTTTGTGTTTTTGAAAGTTATGTGTTAAAGCAACACTATGTAGTTTTTTACCTTTAAATAATGTCTCTAAAATTATTTCAGTGATAGAACAACTTTTAACTGGACAAATTGTACTGTCCAGTTAACCTGAGCAGCCTCCTAGCTGCTACAAGCACACTCTGAAAGTGGCGGTGGAGGGTAGGAAACACAGCCCCGCCCCTCCCCCTGCCTGCAGAAGAGTGTCTGATACCAGGCACTGTTGCGCTTTTCAACCACATGGGGGAGCTGTAAGTCATTTTTACATGAAACTACATAGTGTTGCTTTAATACTACACATACCAGTGAGATCAGGCTGCATCAGAAGACTGTCAAGAGTGCTGGACAGTTTTACTGAGGGCAGGATCATTTTTGACCATCACAGTCTCAAGATACACAAGAATGAGTTAATGACTCTTTCTTATTTGGCTGGAAAATATTCTTTTCAGAAATTAAATTCTCTCTTTTTTGCTGTAGACCTGAGAGTGCTTTTGTAGTAAGAGGACAGACTGAACATTAACATGTTTAATGCGTTCTGAAAATCATTGAGTTTTGGGGACGAAGGTGAAGAGGGTTAAATGTTTAACCCTCTATTTCCTTTCATTTCAATTTTCTTCATCCTCCAGAAGCTGGGAGTGCAGATTTACTTTGTTTGACTGGGTGGGTGATTATACCACAGGGATTTATTTTATACACTGAACATGCGTTATAACTGTGTGCTTTAAAGCTGAGGATCATGGGTCTGTCTTTCTCTCTCTCTCTCTCTCTCTCTCTCTCTCTCTCTCTCTCTCTCTCTCACACACACACACACACACACACACACACGCACGCACACACACACACAACACACACACACACACACACACGCACGCACACACGCACGCACATATACATACATTCACAGGCTTCCCCTGGTGGGTAATTGCAGTGACTTCTTTGATCAAAGTGCAGCCTCATTAGCATTCTGCCCTACAGTAAAAACAGCTGTGTCTGTGTGTGTTTGTGTGTGTGTGTGTGCACGTGCGTATGTGTGTGTGCGTGCGTGTGTGTGTGTGTGTGTGTGTGTGTGTGTGTGTGTGTGTGTTTGTGTGTGTGTGTGTGCACGTGCGTATGTGTGTGTGTGTGCGTGTGTGTGTGTGTGTGTGTGTGTGTGTGTGTGTGTGTGTGTGTAGGTTTGGTTATACTTGTTAAAGCCAAGCATTCTCACAAATTTAGTGAAACATGATAAAAAATGACTTGTGAGGACATCCAAAGTGTTGCTCAGTATAATGTTTTGCTGTAAATCTAATAATGTCAACAGGTTTGCCTGAGGTTTAGAGGTAAGGTTTCTTAGTATGAATAACAATTGTATGATGATACTGTAGGTCATCATTCATCACTTTATTTGGTTTCATTGTCTTTGTGTTGGGAACAGAGAGCTGATAGGATGGGCAATCAATGATGATATATTTTCTTTTATTTGATTACATCAGCAAATTTTCTTCGTGGGGGGGTTCATTCCATCATTAAAAAGTCTTGGAGTTTGTGGAGCTTCGCCCGGATTTCGTATAATTTCTTTCTTCAAATGTTTTGTCATGTTGCAAATTATTTTAGGGCTGGATTGTTCAGTTCATGTCAAACTCATTTTTTTCTTATGGAAGAAAAAGGGGGGGGTACCCCTAAATAAATGCCACATCTACATGAAGCCAGAGCTTTTACTATCTTTTTATTTCCTCATTCTAAAAAAAGTCCAACGTGGCAGCAAAATGCCAGACCAGTATGTGGCGCTGTAAATTTGCTAACTGTAAAAAGATTTGTTGGTTCAACTTAAAGGGGTTAAGTGCAAAATACCATAATAAACAGATTATTTATTTATAATTTGGGTTTATTATTATTTATGTTTTTGGGTGTGTCCTTTAAAATGGAACTGAGCTGATGAAATGCAAACACTGATGCAATGAAATTGAACCTCAATTGTGTTGTCAATAAATTTTTTTTCTCATTCTCTCTCTGCACTAAATGGCAGTGCCTTGATTGGATAGTGCGGATTAAAGGGCGGTATTATTATAATAAGACATGCTACCTATGTCAAAAACATGCGAAATCTGAACAACCTGATTTTTCACATGCTTGCCAAGAATGGTTTACCAAAACAAAGTTACTGGTTTGATCTTTTTTACATTTTCTAGGCTGATATAAGCACTCGTGACCCAGTTATAGCACTTAAACATGGAAAAAGGTCAGATTTTTCACACTATGACCACTTTAAAGAAAGTAAATAACCTTGCTGCCTTAAAATTTTGAGTTAATTCAACTTTAAAAATATTTGTTGACACAACTAAGATTTTTAAGTAGTAGTAAGGGGGCAGAAAATGTTGCTTTAAAAAAAAAAATGGCTCACTGCCTCCTGCAGCACAAACACATGTTGCATTAACAGCCCAAACGTCATGGGGTTCAATCCACAGAATTTTTATTTTTGGGTGAACTATCCCTTTAAGGATGAGGATGTGTTTTGGACAGTACCATGCAGGCAGCAAACAGCAAGGCTGACTATGGGTTCGAAACTGACTTTGAGTTTCTCCTCTCCCACATGAAACAGACCTCGCCTGAGGACCATCACACAATAAAGCAACAGAAAGCACTGGCCTGATAAAAGCACCTATTAAAGACTCTCAAGATGTGAGAGTACGAGCGTGTGTACAAGCGTGTTTGTGATGTATGCATTCATGCAGAGAGAGAGAGGCTGAGAAGCCACTACTGCAGGAAATTGGGGGTACTTTCTTCTTCAATTAGCTTTACGTAATGGTGGATTACAAAAGAGTGCATATCCCCCTGATAATTCTGTTTGGGAGAAAGCTTGTGTCCTTCTCCCTCTAATAATCATGCGATTATGGCATTATAGAGGACGAGAGAACAATGAGATGAAAGCTTCTCTTAAAAACTACATCAGACAGCAACTCTGAGAAACAACAGAGATCTCCGTAAGGTCTTTTTTGTTTCTCGTAGACCGTATTCATGAAGAAAATAAGCTGATGCTGTTTTGCAGATGTCTTTCAGAGAGAAAGTCTCACGTGACTATTGTCTCCTCAGTTTGTCTCAAACTGAACTCAAGTCAAAGATCTCAATATGAACTCAATCATACTGTCACGGTACGCACACACACAGGAGACGAGGAATATATTATCTTTAATTAGAAAGACACAATAAACTTAAATGACGAGCAGAGTACCATATATCATCAATGAAATTCACAAGACGGTAGATCGGACCGAGACGGAGAACACAGGGTTTAAATATACACAAGGGTGGCTAACAAGGGACAGGTGAAGACAATAATTAACCAAATGTATAACAGTTGATGATGATGAGGATGAAACTAAAAACCAAACTTTGACACAAGCTACATGGCCGAAAAATCAATTTCTCATTTAATATTTTTTGTCTTTTTTAGTGCAAATATCAAAAAATTCTTTAATCAAGATGCAGCAAAATGACCTACGAAAATAAATCTAGTTTTTTTTTTTTTTTTTTTAATCTAATTTACAGTAAGTGAATTTGTGTGTTTGTTTAAAAAAAGTCTTAATTTTTTTTTCTTTTGCTCATCAAGAAACTGCATCTTGATATAATAATTGTTTGATATTTGTACTAAAAACAAGACAAAATACTAAGTATGAAAGTCATTTTTGCATTGTACTGTATACAATCTCATGTAATATCGCTATACTCTTACCATGAACAAATGTCTATTTAGATATTCAGTATACTGTTGTTAAAGACATATATAAAGCAGATAAAAGTGTCTGAAAAAACATCTGAAGAGTTTGCTATGGGTATCGGTGTGTGCATCTGGGTCAGGTGATGGTCTAACTCATCGTCTTCTGGCGGTGCTGAACTCTTCATACCTAGATGGACGGGAAGAAAGTTAAATGAGCGATGTTTGAAAGAAAGACTTGCTCCCAGCTGCATTTTACAGTCCTGTAACCTGCATTACTGCTGCGTGACACTGCATGTTTGTACACACTAACAAGTAAACAATGCTGGACTGGAGCCATAGCACCCACTCTCTCTTTCTCTTTCTTTCCCAAATAATCCCAGCAGTCACTGCTGTGGAAACAAACTATAGCAGTAATGTTGCATTTACAAGCTATCAATGCAGGATGTGTTGGTTATATCACTGAGGTTGTTTACTATGTTGAGACGCTTGTACAGTATCCTTTATCAAATCTACAGCCACGCGTAACATAAATTCAGGGTGTTCAGAACCAAAAGGAAAATCATTAGAGATAGAAAAAACCCATTAAAGGAACAAATAAACCCAGAGTTTATAACAACTTGGCCTGACGGTGAGAACAGTGTGTTAATGTCTCTCTGTTATTAAAGGCGAAGGGTGTAATTATTTGGATGATAAAATACTTTCTTTCACCTCAAGTGTACAGTGAGATATTTGGAGGATTGGCACAAAAGTTTCAAGTACTGCGGTACACCAGTTTTATTGTCACTGATAAAAGCTAAATAAAAACAAAAAAGTTTAGACTTAAACTGATCGAGTGAATCTGAATCCCGAACTGGGAACATGGCTAGGTAGGACAAATCTACCACCATCCCTAAACACATCCTGTCATGGCCAAGATGGCTTCCCCTGAATTTCCTGCTGTCCGTTCCCAAGTTACCAGCCCTGCGTTCCAGTTCATTTTTTTATGACCTTCCCTCGCTAACTTCCCTCAGTCTCCCTGGCACCATTCAGCTTATGCTACATAATAAATATATAGCATATATAATAGAAAATATAGTATTATTTCAAATTGTAGTCTCCTCATTATATTTAATGTTAATAAAATGGATTATGATCTAAAAAAAACTACAAATAAAACTTAAAGGATAAAATGAGTAGAGCAAAATAAAAGTTACCTTAACCAGTGGTGGGAATTTTGGATGTTGAAATCAGTAATTATTCTTGCAGTTCCATTTCATGACAGTAGTGGCACAGAAATTCCAAACTTCACATTTAAAGCCTTCATGAAATCAAAATTTACAATTCTTATTTTTATTATGTAATATAAATATTATTTTAAGTGATTTGTCTGTGCACGTCATTATTTAAAATAATTAATGTGCAATCTTATTCTTTATAGGGGCCATGTCACAATAAAGTATACCTTTCGCGTCATTTTTTGACGAACTGGGGACTTCAATCAGGGGCGTCATGCACCAATTTTTTTTAAGGGGGCACAGTGTCAACAGCTCCCAGAAATTTGTGTATACACAGACATCAAACGAAATATTATAGAGCTTTCAGTCTTTTCCATGGCACGTACATTTCTAACAATCTGAAAACCCCTGCTTTCATGCAAAAACCTCCAAAATAAAAGTGATGACTAACTTTCATATCAAATACTATTCAATCGGAATAATGACACATTTGCATCATATTCACATCTGAAACGGCATGTTTTATTTAAGTCTTAATGGCTTGTTTAATTGTGTCATTAATGCATTTTGCACAACAACTACATTATCATATAAAATTTATGTAATTTTAAATCCATAAAGTATATAAACAACGAAAATGACATCAGCTATAGCCACGTGATTGATTTTAATGTTCAATAATGATTTTAAAAAATATGTTTAGATACAATTATTAGAGGAACGGATTTTTGCATTAAATTTTACCTCATGTGAGCATGTGAGATTCCGCGCCCGCGTGAACTTTGGCGAACTTTGGCGTTGTGCCAAGAAGATGAATCTCTACTAATATAACGTTGAGATGGTCACATTTAAAACAATACATTTTCTACACAGAGAAGGTTAACTGCACATTACCGTACTGGGGTTTGGAAATGTTGTGAGCGTTTCTAACACGTTTTAATTCCTCAGATAGCCAAATGCAGCAGCAAGCCAGCAACAGCAGAGAGCTCGTGAGCGCACCCAGACACTGATGACGTCTGCGGCTGCGCTCTGACTGCAGCGCCAGCTGCCGCCAGAATAAAAGTAATGTAACATGATCAAAACATGATCAAAACGGCGAAAATCTCCGAAAAGTGACAAGGATGCAGCACAGAATGTATAATATTGTGCATATTAACAGATTAAAAGTCAAATAACAGATTAATGGACGCTTATTTGATTTAGAGGTTGGATGCAAAATCCATTGGCTCAAAAAAACCAAGGGGGCAGGTGCCCCCTCAGTTTGAATGGGCATGACGCCTCTGACTTCAATACTATTACGTCCGTTGCATTCTCTTTCCTATTTTCTTACCATTTTCGCGTCGGTTTAGGGTTAGATAATGACATCCCTACCCAAACCTAACTCTAACCCCAACGCCAGGTGACAACTGTGTCTAACCCCAACGCCAGGTGACAACTGTTTCATTTCGCGTACACTGTTTAATTTTGCGTAATCTAACCCTAAACCGACGCGAAAATGGTAAGAAAATAGGAAAGAGAATGCAACGGACGTAATAGTATTGAAGTCCCCAGTTCGTCAAAAAATGACGCGAAAGGTATACCCTTCGCGTCAACATATGACGAATGGTCAAGTGTCGTCAAATATTGACGACATGGGGTGAGACTGTGTTACAACGGCAGTGCAGTGGGTGGATAGTGCAGATTAAGGGGTGGTATTATTATAATAAGAGCTCCTTATGACATCACAAGGAGAGCCAAATTTCAATGACCTAATTTTTCACATGCTTGCAGAGAATTGTTTACCAAAACTAAGTTACAGGGCTGTTTTTTTTTACATTTTCTGGGTTGATAGAAGCACTGGGGACTCAATCATTGCACTTAAACATGAAAAAGTCAGATTTTCATGCCATGGCCCCTTAAATTTAAAACGCCAATCTCCTCTCCTGGAAACAAACTTTTTTGCTTTCTGTCCCAGGGAATGGAGCAAGGATGGGGCTATCAGAGATTTGTTTATGCCATAAAAAAGATCACATTGGTTAACTCCAATAATCCAATCAGTTCCTAATGAACGAAATTAAGTCCTACATATTTTCTCATTTCAGAAGCCATTTCACTCGGCTATACATCACGTCAGGCAAAAGAAGACACCCGCTATTTCCGTTTCATGGTGACTTTAACTTCCTCTACAACTGGTATTCATAATCCAAGAACCACATTAAGATGGGAATGCGACTATCCCGCTGGAGGGATGTGATCAGTGAATCCTGTTAGTCCCTGATTATAAACACCTCAGAAAATCTGAATAAAACATTACAATAAATCTCAATGTTTGTATTTAATAACAAACATCAAAGTGGTCAGTGGCGGAAATTGCTTCATATTTCCTCATTTTGCAATGACTTTTAACCTGTATGAATTCAGTTCTCTTGGAGTTTACCCAAGAGGATGTACATAGCTTTTTATTGAATAATATATTTATTTATTTATATTAAATTTTGCTAAATACGTTTGCTTATGTTTTAAAATGACACTTTTAATAGTGTAATTCAATTAGTGTTTTTCAGCGTGACTGTATCCTCTATAAAAGTCTGCACTGTTTATCCTACAGTACTTACAGAGTAATAAAATAAGTGCATGTGTGTTTAAACCATTTCACCAGTGTGAGATTCAGTCACAGACACAGTTCTTCCACCTATCACAGATGTTGACTGGCAGGTCTCTGCTGATGTGTGTGTGTGTGTTCTGGGAGTATGCATGTTAGTATGTGCATTTAATGAAAACCACATCAGGTGAAGTCTGATCCTGAGCCCTGAGACCCGGAGAGGAGGCAGGTGCTTCCGGAGCGGTGGGCCGTGATTCGGGCGGACGGCCCCCACAATCAGCCGTGTTAGCTGCAGGAGATGGGGGTGGGGATGTGAGTCTGTGCTGCTGTCAGAACTCATCAGATATTACGAGTGCAACCTCTCTGATCTCCACAGCTCAACATGCCATCAGTAACTACAGCCGGCTCTGCTTTCAAAAACACGGACGGACACAAATCCACTTGTTGCTTTTTCCATTTAGCAGGAAGCTGGACCAAACAAGCGCTGTAAAACTATCATTAAAGTTGTCTATAAATGACTGGTGGGGTATAATCCAAGTCTTCAGAAGTCACAAGATATATGATATATGTTATTCACTGACAATCTTTCCATTCATCCCCTATACCTCTTAAATTTTATTCAATTGCATATTTGAAGTCAGTGGACACATAAAGCACATTTACACCTGGTATTAAGATCGGATCACAAGTGAAGGAGAGACCCATGTTCGTTCACACCTGGTGTTTTAATCCGTCTCTTTAATCCACTTTAGACCGCTTCTGTCCTGATTTCTTTGAAGGGGAAGGTCTATGGCGATTCGGGAAAACACAATGTGTTTGCACAGAGTTTTGTACGTGTATATGTAAGAGCTTTCTCAGATATTTCAGAGCTATTGATAAAATAAGCTTGCACAACTTTTACACATTTGCAGGCAGTGCCGGGTTAAGCCTTTGTGAGGCCCTGGGCTAACACTGGTTTGAATATGTTCAGAATATACACTGAAAAAAATAAAGGCTGGATTTACTAAGTGCCCCATTGCGAAAACATTTTTTGTAAAACTTACTCAAAAAAGGGAATGCAAAAAGGATGCACTGTCTATATTTTTTTGTAAAATCCAGTGTTTTTTACAGCATATGTGCAACATTAAATGGCTAAAATTATTTAAATAAATTAAACAATATTATCAAATAATTTTACAATCAGAAATAGCCCAGAAAATAACATTTATTTAATAAAACTTACAACAAAAAGTGCTTCTTTCTGCTCTTCTTTAAAGATAATTCTTCAATTAAATCATTAAAATCAAGTTGAGCAAAAGTAGGCTGAAATAATTTAAATAAATTAAACAATATTATCAAGTAATAATTATACAATCAGAAACAGCCCAGAAAATAACATTTATTAAATGCAACTCACAACTAAAAGTGCTTCTGTCTGTTCTTCTTTAAATATAATTCCTCAATTAAATTATTAAAATCAAGTTGAGCAAAAGTAGGCTGAAATTATTTAAATAAATTAAACAATATTATCAAGTAATAATTTTACAATCAGAAACAGCCCAGAAAATAACATTTATTAAATGCAACTCACAACTAAAAGTGCTTCTGTCTGTTCTTCTTTAAATATAATTCCTCATTTAAATTATTAAAATCAAGTTGACGCAAAAGTAGTAGAGCCCAGAATTCTCAGCCCGAGTCCGAACTTTTTAATTCTCCCCATTAGGAATCTGTTTCCGCAGATATAGTTACTGCATCGCGTATGAGTAGAAGTCTGTGCTGTCTGCAGTGAGGTTTTTATGAGAGCAGCACAAACTTTTTAATAGTCTATTTAATATGTAACACTTGAATTTGAAATAAAACTTACTGCGGAGAAGTTAATTAGATCTCTATCGTCTCTCTTGCTACGTGACGCGACAATTATTTATTATTTCAAATCCGTTTACAAGATAAATATATATATACATTGTGTTGTTAAACTGATGAAATTATCTTGCTATATACGCTACATTTATTATGAGAAGCCTTTTTTTTTTACTGTTACACTGTAGACAGTAATATATGTATATTGTATAAAACTCTATGGTCGTGAAAGCACATTATCCATTATCAATTGGATCATGTTGGTCTAGTTTAATTCAGGGTAATCCTTTAATAAAATGTAAAATATGTTATAAAATATTTTATTTTTTTGTAATAGTCACAGCACACATTCTCTCGGATCGTTTTAAAACATTTTAAATCATTCTGCAAAATTCCGCATAGATTTTGCAAAAGAAATCCGCAGAAATAGCAAAAAATAACTGCTTACACAGCTTGTACAGCTATACTCTTGCCCTCTTGCAGCAATTAAAGCAGTTCAGTTTTGTTTTAAATTGCAAAATAGTTATATTTCTTTTTTAATTACATTTTAGAGCAGTTTTTGATTGTTAAAGTTTTTATGATAACTAGTGGTTAGCGGCCGACAGCAAGTTGACGACATGTATGATGAATTGAGCCTCTCAAATCAACACTTGCCTATAATAACAACTATTTAAATAAATATTTTCAGCATATCACAATGTTAGTTTAAACGTTTATTATCAACACATACTATTTTTATAAAGCGAAGGCAGGTTGCTCTGCTGCTCGCAGTTGCAACGGGTGCAGAAATAAAAAAATAAAAAGGGCTATACAAAACGAAACGAAATAAACATGAAACAGAATAAACATGCATGTTGCCTTATCTTACAACTTCGCTTTTGCATATACATTTTTTTAATGTAAGGACTTACCACAGAAGATGGCTATTCATGCATCCATCCAACAGTTAAACTAAGAAAAAAGTCGATCCATACACACAGAGCCGGCCCTAGACCTTTGGGGGCCCTAAGCAAAATTTCGTCGGAGGCCCCTTTGACCGTTTTAAGTAAGGCCTAAAGAAAAGCAATGACTACCTTATGACTATACTGCACATATTATCTCTACTATGTTATTTTTTTTAAATGTGTCTATTAAATTATGTTTTAATTATTCTATGTATACTGTATGTTAATGATCTTTTTTACATTGCTGGTCCTGAGTACGTATTTCGTTCTTATGTGGCAACATGTAGCCTACAGAATGACAATAAAAGACCTTGGGGTGGTCCCGGACAGGGAATATCTTAAGACAGGACTCGGCCTTAGTTTAATTAGAAAACATAACTAATTTGAACAAAAATGCCTTACTAAAAACATTATTTGTGTGGATTTTGAGGCAAAACAAAGAGCACTGGTGTATTTTAAGATATGTCAGTGCAAGCTTTTTTCAGTTTGGACAGCTCTTAGCCTACTTTTATTTTAGTCTAGGACTACTTTAATTCCTGTCAGGGAAACTGCCCCCTTGAGTTCTTGATTTGAGTTCCATGTTTGATGTCTAACAGGAAAAAATATGATACCACTGACTGAACTGAATGGCAGTGCAGTGCAACAAACACACACTGATGAACTTGCTAAATAAAAAGACTTTTCACTGACCATCAAAGAAACATTTTTAATTGACACCAGAGTTTAAGAGGCACAAACAACAGCCTATATATAATTTGAATGAAATTGAGTAAATAGAATAACATTTAAATAAAATATAATATAAAATAATAAATATAACACTTAAATGTTTAAATTTTTCAAATAAACAAAATTAACAATAATATCTAAAACATCACAAACAAGGTTAATAGTACCTAACATTCGCCTCACTATATATTATCCCTTACGTAAATAGCATAACAAAAGTTAATAGGCTTGTTTGAGATGAGCAAAATCTGACACAAACATAGGTTTGTGGATAATAACAATTAACTTGCAAATAATATTAATAATTGAAGATTAACAATTAACATTGCATTCATAACATTAATCTAACAAAGCTGACTACTGTATGTCATATGCATTGCTATAGTTTAAATATTAAAGACTGAACAGTGACATTATAAACTTTTGCAAAGGCCAGCAGGTGGTTTTAAAAACAGTTCGCTGTCTGGGCATGTACCACCACGCATATGCGCATGAGTTTGTTTACTCTTACACATAAAACACTTTAAATTCAGACGTTTAACAATATAATTACACTAATGACATACATATGTAGAAATGACAATGGCATACGTGAAATATAAGCGTAACAGAATTAATTTACCACGTTAAACCGTTTAAATATTAATTATTAAGCTTAATATACCAATTCACGTTATGATGGCAAATATAAGAAAGAGAAGTCAAACAGAACACAGGTTTGGTCATTACCGAAGTCAAATAAGATCCACTTACTTCGCATTTACGCACAAACACACATAGCATTAAAGAAATTGTCCTTAAAGCAACAGCAAAAGTTCGCGTCTGTATCAGTGATCTGGCTCAACTCAACTTTGCGTTCTGTGGGCGGGATGCTCGCCTGCACATAGATCGCGGGCACTGATTGGCTGCTGCGCTGGATGTTGTGTGTCAATCAATCTCGGCAAGAAAGAGATCTTATTTATTAGCGAACTTTCATAATAACTATAATAACAAGTAACAGCCTTTTTAACATTGCCATAATAATAAATAATGAATATTTATTTTATGTTACTTTTGATGAATGATTTTTTTCAACCACTAGCTAAGTGATGGCCCTAGCTAGGGGGCCCTCTGCTGGCCACGAGGCCCTTTGCAATTGCAAGTGTCGTTTAGTGGCTGGGCCGGCTCTGCATACACAAACAAGAAATAAAGACACAGCCTTCTTACACGAAATTAATACAGGGAGAAGTCTTCAATAGATTATGTCTTGGATGCTGTCTGCATAGATTATGTACAGTATCCAAGGTTTTAATCTAGTACTCCATTTATAATTTTTCGGGCTGAAGGTCCCAGAGAGACCGCGGCCTTGTACAAGAGTGGAAATGATCGATGTTATTTGTCGGCTCTTAAAGGACAAAATATCCCATAAGCTATTACGTAGGCTAGCTATTATACAATTTTTTTTCAGAACATTCTTGCGACCCAGTGGTTGGGGGCCTCTGCTCTAGGTAGCACTTACGCATAATTACGTCAATCAAAATGTTTTTAAAAACTCAAAACTAGAATTGTCTCGGAGGCCCCCTAGTGTTCGGGGCCCTGGGCTGCAGCCCATGTTGCCCATTAGGATAACGCGGCCTTGTTTGCAGGGCAGCCGCTTCAGTTTTATTATTGACAGTAACTGTCACCCCCCTTTGTCATGAAAATAAACTATACAAAGCTATAGCTGTAATTCATGGACGCTTTGGAATATAAACATAAGATTGATCTCATTTAAAAGAAATCAGAAGATAAGTTGAAGATTATTGCTGAATTGGAATAATTAAATAATACAGTTTTGTCTAAAATTATTAAACATTAACCGTTTAAATGCCACCATCTGTCATCGTCCCATATACGGGACCACTGAGTTCACTTCAATAATTTTGATGTCTCTAGAATAAGTATTTCAACAGTGTTTCATAAAATAAATTATGTTGAGAGAGTAAGCGATTCATTTATGAAAGTATGTGCCTAAAAACATTAATAATCTCGCTAAACGTCACTGTCCTGCCAGCGGAATGCCTACTTTTACTTAAGTGTTTTTTACATGTGAATTCTTATCCAATCAAGACAAACAATATATCATTGGAAAGTGATAGTAAGAGCGTAGTTTTCATATTTAATAAGCATTTTTTGGAAAATTATGACGTAGTAAGAGTCAGTTCCTAAATGTCACAGGCCCCAAAACAGGCTCACATTGTTTTTACATATTTATAGCACTAATACTATAATCTAAATCTTGACAAACTATATATAATCAGAAAGCTCTAAGAGTATAGCTTACATATGTCATCATCATTTTGGGAAGAAAATTATGTAGTGAGAGTTTTTTGTTACATGACCCCCTACCTATGGGAATACATATTAATGATATATTCATAATACTATATCCAATTATAAGTCTTCAAAAATGTTCACAAACTTAATATCATTGGAAAGCTCTAAGAATGTAGTTTTCATATTAAAAAACTTTTTAGCAGTAATTATAATGCAGTGACAGTAATTTATTAATTTGTGACAAGAGTACACTGTAAAAAAATTCCGTAGAAATTTCAATGTTATTGCAGCTGGGTTGCCGGTAATTTACCGTAGATTTACATTTATGTAATTTACTGGCAAGAATTTGCTCAAAGTTCAATCAATTTTAAATATTAACAAGTCTTTATCTTTACAGAATAAAACTATACAATAACAACCCTATGCAAAGCATTCTGGGAACCAGAAGTCATCATCAACCTTTTTCTGTTTTTTGCTTCAGATTTTGTTTCCCAGAATGTTTTGCTTGATGCTGTTTTTTTAGTTTTACTCTATAAAGACAAAGACTTGTAAATGTTTAATGTTCATTTAACTTTGAACAAAATGTTGCCAGTTAAAAACATAAATTTAAATCTACGGTAAATTACCGGCAACCCAGCTGCAATTTCTACGGAATTTTTTTACAGTGTATGCAGCATACTGTTGGCCTTTGGTAAACCACTAAAAGTGTGACATTTTTTTGCCATTTTAATTTAAAATTTGGATCAGAACTAGTTGAGACTTGTGGCTTTATGTTTTTAGCAGTTTTCATTTTCATTTTTTTATATAAAACATACTTTATTGCATTATTTTTAGTTTATTTAAACTGCTGTAACAATTTTTCTCTTTAATACTTTTACCTCGAGACACTTCAGTGAAAAACAATAAAGTGGGATTGGAGATTAGACTTCTAGACCAAAAAATACCAGAGTTATATTCCTTTAAAGGTGCACATCAACCTTTCAGCTCACACTTAAAAATGGCGGTGACAATTAAAGGGTTCAAGACATTGCCAAATACTGTGGGTTTGCGCTAGAAGTCAGGTCTGATGGGAAAAAAAGTCTTTTGTGGCTGTTTATAGAGATTTGACCACATGAGCGTCTACAAAAGCAATCCAGCCGAATGCATTTTCTACTACCTTTATATGTGGACAAAAGTAGTCGAGCTCAAAACATATCACACACGGTTTACACCTGTATTTAGAGTCGTTGGCTTTTGATCCAATCGACCGAAATTCATCTTAATAGCAGGTGTAAACGGGGCCATATAATGTGTAAAGGTGTCAATGTCACCAAATTGGTTGTTGTTGTGTGCCTCGTAACCAAAAAACAACATGCAAATCAAATTGAATGATTTTAACTATTTAATTGTACATTAAGTAGTTATTAATGTAGTAATGCTAATAGTTAACCCACTATGGGGCGGTTTCCCGGACAGGGATTAGACTAGTCCTAGACTTAAACACTTTTAAGAGCTCTCCAAACTGAAAATAACTTGCACTGACATATCTTAAAATACATCAGTGCCCTTTGTTTTACCTCAAAATGCACACAGGTAATGTTTTTAGTAAAGCATGTTTGTTAAAACTAGTTATATTTCCTAATTAAACTATAAGGCCTAGTCCTGGATTAAGCTAATCCTGGTCCGGGAAACCGCCCTTATAAATCCAAAGAGTCATGATTAATGATTAGGTTAAAATATTTTCTTTTTAAACATTGTGTGTTTATCATTTCAAACCTAACATCTTTTAATTTCAAATGTTTTGATTGGAAACTGTCCTCATGCAATTTATCTTTAAACATTAAAATACCTTTTGGCACCACTGTTTTATAGAGAGTAAAATGTGCTGAAATGTTTCATTTAAGGAGACCCATCATTAACTTTTTGTAAGGATCAAGCCAGAAACATTCTGGTTACCATGAGCTTTTACCACTACGCCATATCACCCCGATCCCAAATGCACAAACAGATCTCTTATACTGCATGTAAGTACTAATCATTTCTGACAACGTACTATTAACTTCAGACAAATATGCTTTGTTCAAGTTTTTCAGATTTCAAAACAACAGGCACAGCAATAGTATTTTATACCATTTACACCAATTCACGTCAATAGTATAAGCATTATTTGGAAAGGACACTGCCATTACCAGCGAAAGTTTCATCCCTGAATCACTCTGAAGGCTGAAATTGAAGCAAGGCTGTATTTTCAGTCATAGGTGGCACTAATACAGTAGCAAAGGCAAATGATAACATTTGGATAAACATGTGTAATAAACAAGGATAGACATTTGTTTGCTCGAAACTCTTCTGAGAAGAATCAGAAGCAATCATTTCTTTGTATCATTGTTCTCACAGCGATCAGAAGTCCGTCTTATTTCTCTGAGCTAAAGCTTATTTTCAAGATGTCTTTATTCTGCCTGTGAAAAGACCAAAGTCATTGATTCCGACGTCTCAGCAAATTCAGAATCGGATCGATAATTTTCCGCTCTTTTCATGGATTCCATTGATGGATGACAATAAAGTATACAGTACAGTTTGAGATTTCTGGAGTCACTCTACTGAATAGCGGCGTTTGATGGCTGCTCTTTATTCTCAACGCAGCACTTTTGAATTTTGATTGACTATAGAAGGATTGGAAAAGTCATTTGTGTTTTAGACTTAGATGGCCTTTTACCAAACTTTCTTGGTGCTTTGAGGAAAACACATTTTGAATGTCTGTGAAATACAGCCTTGATGGCACTATAAAACACAGAAAGACTTAGAAACAAACAAAAAAGAAATTCCCAAAGTTTATTTTGGTATTTATCCTGAAAGGAAAACATGTTACATGTAATTTTTGTTCATCAGTGACAAACTATCCATGAGGTATTTTACTATTTTATTGTATTCATTTGTTGTAATTGCAGTATTTAACATAACGTTCAGCTAAATCAATATTTGTAAATGATAAGAGCAGACAGAAAGAATATGCATTGTTTTAAATTTGGTATAACAACATGCATAATTATTCTTACCAAAAAAGTAAGAACATGTATTAAGAAAACAAATGTATGTTGATTTTTTGCAATGCTACAGTATATTTATTTAAATAGTAACTCCTGCTGTAGTGCTTTAAAAGATATTTTCAGTTAACATACACTAACAGAAATAAAGCAAAAATTCAGTGTCAAAGTTAGTAGATATGAGCCAATATAAAGCAGATTGGTGTGTGAGCAGGGGTGTCAAATAAAATGTTTAAAAAAATATTGCATACAAAATTGAATTTCTGATTTAACGAAATAATCTCAAAATGCCGTGATTATAGTAGTAAAAGTCTTTTACACATTAAATAAATACAAGCAGTTCCTGCATTTAAAGTGACAGTACACCCATTTGTATAAACCTGATGCTGTTTTTAATATTAATCAAACCATAGACAAAGAAAATCATAATTTCCTTGTCTTGACTAAATAACTTTTGTAACTTTTAATTAGAATTATTCCAATATACACAGTAAAGACTATGCAGTATTATCTGATTACTTTATTTAGTTTCTGTACTTTACCTGAAAATGACAGACCAGCCTGAAAACATGAACAGCACCGTTTATTTCATTTGTATGTTTGTTCTATTTATTTGTGCTATTGCTCATAATCAGATTTTTTATTTCTGACCATTTACTTGTCTTTTACAATATTTAAAATTTATATGAGTTAGCAGACATTTATAAAAGTTACATGTGTTAAAACAATAACCAGACATATTTTATTTTATATACATCATCGTCTTGTTTAAACCAAAGTAATATGGTTAATAGAGAAGTCAGGAGATTAATGATGTTGCCAGCATGTAGGATGTGGGCGCTATGAATAGTGTGAGTACCAAGCAACATCTCCAGGTGCTCCTTTGAGAACCAGGACAAAAAAGTTATGTGCACACCTGTGGATATACTATTAGCATAAATACAAAATAGTATTAATTGACCTAAACAAGATGCCAGACAGGCCATCATGGGAAAACTGATACACTCATGAACATCATTACAGCCTCTTCTGTTTCACATGATTTCCAGATTTAACCCGAGGGCCCTTTTTTATCTAAAACACAGCTATTTGCCTGATCTTCTCTATTTCGTGTGAAAATCGTTTGATTTTTGCAACCCAGTCTCATATAAAAATGTACCCTGTATACTTTGGTCCAAAGTGCAAAACATAGAGGGGTTACAATAATGGCCCTTGAATTGTATTTTTGGCTATTCTCTTGCAACTGATTTTTTTCTAGCGTTATGTTTATGTCCACTCTGTGAAGACCAACAGCATTAGTATTATTTGGGGTCTCTTCTGTAATAGACACAGCGTTTAATTCTCAATACAATCTCATAATTTATTGGATGGGTGGCAAGCCTGTGTTTAAGTGACATAAGGATATTAAAATAAAAAAAGGTAAGCTAAATACAGTTTGAAGTGAAAATGCACACTGAAATTGTATTTATACTAAATGATTTCTTTTCACTTCATTTACACCTGGCAATATAAACGTATCTTTGTCTGATTGCCTTCATTTGCTTTTCCTGCATCACATGCAAATCCAGAGCGATTAATCTTCTGCTGTCTTTCTGCAATCAAGCACTTCATATAATAGAAGAATTTAGGTAGGGGAGAGTGGGGCAAATTGTCACAAGGCCTACCTACAGTGTGTGCTTTATCTATTAGTAGTTTTATGTTAGTTTGAGTTCAAAATAATACAAACACTGTGATTACCAGAAAGATTAAATGTGTTTTCTGGTTTTGTCATCAAGTTGTTGCAGTACATTAATATCTTTTCTCATATCATATAATCTTTCTTCTTTGTGCTTTTTTTTATCATTTTTGCTTGCAAATTGTGTTTACAATGTACAAGAGATGTTTTGATATTTTTGTTATAAACATCAATTTCCCATTGTGAGAACATGTATAATTTGACAACATGCCCCAAGTCAATGTTTATTCAATGAACAGCATAATTTCTTTCCTTAGCAATGAAGATGCACATTTTTGTCTATAATAACCCCCCCCCCCCACACACACACACACACAAAAACATGTCCCATCTTTCTTACTTCTTCAGTGCTGTTTGCATCATTCAAGACAGCAGGAGCTTTTGTACGTCATTTTCAAATTCTGTTCATATTCATATTTAATCCTAAGACTTGGGTGATGATCAGTAAGACACGCGTCTATCACTTTACAGAACGCTCTAATTCCAAACAGTTTATTAAAAGCAATCAAGTTCAACCTTGGTACTGCATGCCGACAGTACTTCATCACTAAAGCAAGCACGTAGCCGCCAGCGGCGTGAAATTCAGCCAGCAGTGGCTCCTTTACACATTAAAGCAGTCTTAATTTCAGAGAGCTACTTAATTATTACATGTGACAAGGGGGGTATTAAAATCATAACTCAGTCAATTATAGATTCGATCACTTACAGGCGAGGTTAACTATGCGGTGATGTGTGTTGAGAGAGGGGCTTTTATAATGGAACTGGGTTCAGATGAAAGGCGCACTGTTGAGCGTAATGTACTGTGACAAGTGCCTTCAATGGCCACTGCTGCTGCCAACAATATAATTCAACAATACTTACTTAATACTTATTTTCTTCATAGACAACTAAAATAATATTAAATAAAGCATAATGTAGCCCTAGCTGTTAGGTATACTTAAACATATTGAGCATGGAGCTCAGTGTCCCATAGCACACATGTGTAATTCATTCTTCTATAGAATGCTTATAATGTATCTTATATTATATGTTATATGCATATACAGACAGCAGAAGACAGAGGTTTAAAAAAGACGTTCCAAACTGAACAAGACTAAGTGTGTAAATGATGTAAAGTAGGCCGACAAAAACTTTCAATTCATTTCAGTTGCTTTCTATTCATTTACTTTAAGAATATGATTTAGGATGGTGAATTGCTTTCTTATGAATAAATTATGAGGATGAAGATCTTTGAAAGATATTATGGAGATGTGCGACAGTTTACTTTTCAAGGAAAAGTGAGAAGAAGTGGGCTTTCCCAGGTGTCTAGCTTAGGGGTCACAGTCCAGTCAACATGTTTTACTCTTAGATAGATCAAAGGTCACAAAAGCGCTTTTGGTAAACCGATAATCCAGTCCTGTTAGTGAATCAGATGGGATATTACATGAGCAGTTTCAGGAGATTGTCCGGCACAGCTCAAAATCACAGTGGCAAGGATAATGACACTGAATTTCCCAGGGTCAGTCTGCACAGTTATTCCATCCTCTGATCTGTAAAGGTCATGTGTTTTATTGAGCTCCCACACTGTCATCCCCATTTGAAGGAATTTTTCCTGTGTATCTAATCTATGAGTGAACTGACATAATGGCCCACTTCATAAAGGTCCAATTTAGTGTTTGACAACATATTACATCTCACCAGTCTCTCTCTCTCTCTCTCTCTCTCAGAGAACAGTCTAGTATGTATTTTGTTAGATTAAAGAGACTTTTATATAATATATTAGCTTGTTTGATTTCATTTAAATGTATGTCTAATACATTTGAAGGATGTCAAGTTTAACAAAGTATGTCAAGTTTATCTTTAGGGATCACTTTTATATTTTAAAATAAAATTCACACCAATGTCAGTCAGTTATACAATTGCAACAAAATTTGTACTGTTTTGCAAAATACACTGAAAAAAAGATTACTTGTAAAATGAACTTAATAAAATCCTTGTAACAATTTGCACAAACTTTTTTTAAGTAAAATGTAAAATGCTTTAATTTCAGGCACAACTTACCTACTAAAATCAAATAAAATCTACTTAATAATACATGAAACATTTGTTAAATAGAATTAAGTAAATTTCACTTAATTATTTTTATTTAAAGGTGCCCTTCCTCTGTCGTTTTTTTTTTGCTTTATACTGTTGTCTGAGGTCTACTCATGACGTTTGCATGGTTTTTACATCCAAAAACATCAAAAGCAATAAGTAATAGGCCATTTTGTACCCTGATTTTGAGGCTGGTTAGAGAAATGATCCGTTTTAATGGGCGGGCTGCATTGACGACTTGGAAGTAAACGCCCACTGCTATGATTGGATAACAGTTTTTCGTTCAAACTAACTTTCAATTTAATCTCATGTGTAATCAGTTTAATGTTAAGTGAGTGTCTTAAGACACAGTTTTATGTGGAAGGGCCTCTTTAAGTAGTTAGATTTATTTTATTCGTTTAGGCAAAGTCTATTTCCTAAAAATATTAAATAAATCTTTTTACTATTGTAGGGTAGGTTGTATTTACTGTTTGATATTTTCTTTTACATAGTTGAGTGCACTGTAAACCCAGGCAAGTTTAATTCATTTATAAAATTGGAGGAAAGTTGTTGCATTAAAATAATTAAGAAATGTGGTTAACCGACTCTTAGTGTTATTAATAACATTATAACACAAAATTCATGACTGATTACAAGTCAGTCATTACATGATTACATTAACTTAATTTTTTCGACATATGATATGAATGATATAATGATAGTGAATATTTTTGAAGCTTGATTTTGAAGCTATTTTTTTTTTTACATTTTTAGGGCTATGTGCAGTGACTATAAAACAGTTAAATAATACAAAAAAATATATAATGCGACTTACTATTCCCACATTTTGTACATGAATTAATTGGGTACTTATTTATAATTTTACTTAGGAAAATCTAGTTCTCAATAAATGTTAATATTACTTTTTAGAAATTATGAGGGTTAATATAATATATTTTACTAAACCAAAAATATTGCTTTTTCAGTGTATGTTTTTTATTACAAAATTAATCAAAATAAAATAAAAACGTAATTAAATAAGATTATATAAAAAGAGAAAAGAAAACACTTTTTTTAAAAATCCGTAGAAATTACAGTATTAGTACTGGCAGCTGTTTGCCAGTAACAGAAACCTCATTCACACACCACTTTGGTCCCAGCTTCAGTGAGAGCACAAACACGATCATTCAATTTTCTGGGATCGCTCTGGAAAGAGGACCTAGTAACATTGCCATAAGATACCCGGAAAGCCCTCAGATGCTCATATGAGCTTATAATAATAAACAAAAATGCACGTTTAGCTCTTGCACATTAACATTCATGATGAGAGATCAAATCCACTCTGAAGCTGAGATCATTCAACAGTACCTCATGGGCTCCTTTATAATCTTATCATAAACAAAAATGCACGCGAGTGGTTTCTGAAGAGAGAAGTCACGGATAAATAGCAAAATTCACACACTGCAGAGAAAGAAAAACTACCAAGTGCCGGACTATAAACAGGGGCGTCATGCACCAATTTTTTTAAGGGGGCAAAGTGTCAACAGCCCACAGAAATTTGTGCATACACAGACATCAAACGAAATATTATAGAGCTTTCAGTCTTTTCCATGGCACTTACATTTCTAACAATCTGAAAACCCCTGCTTTCATGCAAAAACCTCCAAAATAAGAGTGATGACTAACTTTAATATCAAATACTATTCAATCGGAATAAGGACACATTTGCATCATATTTACATCTGAAACGGCATGTTTTATTTAAGTCTTAATGGCTTGTTTAATTGTGTCATTAATGCATTTTGCACAACAACATTATCATATAAAATTAATGTAATTTTAAATCCATAAAGTATATAAACAACGAAAATGACATAAGCTATAGCCACGTGATTGATTTTAATGTTCAATAATGATTTTAAAAAATATGTTTAGATAAAATTATTAGAGGAACGGATTTTTGCATTAAATTTTACCTCATGTGAGCATGTGAGATTCCGCACCCGCGTGAACTCTGGCGAACTTTGGCGTTGTGCCAAGAAGATGAATCTCTACTAATATAACGTTGAGACGGTCACATTTAAAACCATACATTTTCTACACAGAGGAGGTTAACTGCACATTACCGTACTGGGGTTTGGAAATGTTGTGAGCGTTTCTAACACGTTTTAATTCCTCAGATAGCCAAATGCAGCAGCAAGCCAGCAACAGCAGAGAGCTCGTGAGCGCGCCCAGAGACGCTAATGACGTCTGCGACTGCGCTCTGACTGGAGCGCCAGCTGCCGCCAGAATAAAAGTAATGTAACATGATCAAAACACTATCAAAACAGCGAAAATCTCTGAAAAGTGACAAGGATGCAGCACAGAATGTATAATAATGTGCATATTAAACAGATTAAAGGTCAAATAACAGATTAATGGACGCTTATTTGATTTTGAGGTTGGATGCAAAATCCATTGGCTCAAAAAAACCAAGGGGGCAGGTGCCCCCTCAGTTTGAATGGGCATGACGCCTCTGACTTTAAACATGTCACGTGTCTTCTGTGTACAGCACAGATTCCGGCAAATCAGTGTGAATGAACCAAAAATCAAACGATTCCTGACAAATCTTGGATGCATTTTTTGTGTATTTCCCGTATTACTGAAGATTTAAATGTATGTTATTTACTGGCAACAATCATCATTAAACATTAACAAGTCTTTATCTTTATAGAATAAAACTATAAAATAACAGACTCATGCAAAGCATTCTGGGAACCAAAATCTGAAGTAAAAAAACTGAAAAAGGTTGAAGGGGATTTTTGGTTCCCAGGATGCTTTGCATGAGGCTGTTATTTTATATTTTTATTCAGTAAAGATAAAGACTTGTTAATGCATGTTCATTTAACTTTGAACAAGCTGTTGCCAATAAATTAGATAAATATAAATCTACAGTAAGTAACTGGCAAACAGCTGTATAAAACAATGTTTTATAGTTAACTATTAGAACAATGCTTTGGGATTTCATTTACATTCTCATTAGAAGAACAAGAAAAAAAGACGCATGCTATCAAGCCTGGTTTATTTCAGTTGAATGATCTTTAAATTCGCAAGTCATCATCATTTTACAACAATCAACTAAGAATAATAATCAACTTTATAATTGTGAATATTCTAAAATACGACATTCTTAATGGCGTATGCAGCCTAAATATGCGATCTCCAGAGGATGCAGCCTTCCGTTTGAGAAACGGCCAGAGAATTTGAGGCCGCCGCGATGAGAAAAAAAACTTCAGATTTCCTCCAATGGCGTGAGCGAACGGAAGCACGTGGGGTAAACAGGAAGTAGTTTTGGCATTTGGCGGGTTGAGCCGTGAAGACGTGCAGAAATGGCGGGTGAGTGTGAAATGCCTTCTATAATCGCGTTTATGTGTCATTATTGTTATTTCGATAATGGATATGTGCTTATGGGATGTTACTATGAAGTGATACCGACCGCTGATATCTGAGAGAGAACGGTTTAGTAAAATACTGCGTATTAGCTGCGGCTAAATGCTAACCACCACAGATGCATTGTGCAGTACACATGTTTGTTTAAAATGTTTTGCGACTATTTTGTATTTAATACATTAACGTACACAAAGAATACTTTACGGTCGTATAGGTTATGGTGAACAGGCTAGTTAAACACACACGTGTGTTCAGACAACTGTCAATGTAAACACGTGCGGATGACATCGCGATAGATAGATAGATAGATAGATAGATAGATAGATAGATAGATAGATAGATAGATAGATAGATAGATAGATAGATAGATAGATAGATAGATACATAGATAGATAGATAGATAGATAGATAGTTTTATTGGTAGTGAATGTGTTAGTATGAATGAGAGTGAGATCATTTAAGCTAAGCATTCATACTGTATACTACACAAGATGTGCACTGAATGTTTATAAGATTGTAGTGCACACTAGCATGCACTGTTTATTGTATTGTTGGTATACTGTTGATTGTAGGGCATTGTCTATGAGTACTTTATATTATGTAAACATGGACTCAGGTATGTCCTCTACATGAACTAACTAGTTCATCTATGACTGTTGATTTATCTTAAGTAATTTCTTTGACATGTAAGTTATGATTCCTGTTTGTGGCAAACCTTGACAGTGTTGCCAGATTAGAAATGTCCAAGCATTGTAACAGCAACAGCCAAAATCACGTGAAATCTCACTGTCTCGTGTAGCCAGACCTTCAATAATGAAGGTTCAGCCAACAGTTTGTGGGCGTGACGTCTGAGAGACTACCCCAAACCTAACCCTAAACCCAATGTTTTACAGGGTTTAGACCATAGCTGTATCCCTTCTAGACAAAACCAAGAGATAGAAGACATACATTATAGGCATTTGTGTCTCGTCGCGATTTTGAGTGTAGACGTATAATCCACAGCTAGATCCATGAGTATAGAAGCCCTATGATAATTATCATATGTGTGGCAACACTGAACTCCGATGACAGAAATGTGTTTGCTGTGGAATGAGTAACTTTACCTCCGTTTCTTTCTTACAGCTATGAATGACATGGAGAAGAAATTTGCGGAGTATAAATGTGACACCAATGAAGCTTTATGTCTGAAATTAGGTAAATCATCACCAGAAAACTAAGCTTTGTCTGTGAGTGGATGTTTTGTGTTCAGGATGGATTTGCATGCATGCAAAAGAAGATCTGTTTCTGATTTTTTTCTAACCCCATTATTAGTGAAAGGCATTGTGTTATTTTGTTTAAGTGCTCTTTATGTAAATGTCTTATTATTTGATGCAGTGAGGTTTCCAGAGGATATCGATGATGAAAGCACAACATTTCACCCTGAGTACAGTCATCAGCTCTTTGGAGATGAGTATGTATCAGCTACTGTTGCTTGTCATATACTGAACTAGATTTATTCTGCATGCAGTTGGTAAAAGCATATCAGCTATGCTTACATTTACAGAAATGTCTCACTCTTGTGTTTTGTTTTTGTACAGTGAAGTGGCATTTGGCTACAAAGGTCTTCAAATCCAGCTGTTCCACAGCGCCGGGAACCTGAGCACTCTATTTAAAGTCAAATACAATTCCAGGGTCACAGACCAGTTTGACTGTGTGGAGGTACTGCTTTCAAAGTACAATACTTTATGAATCTACTTACTGTTAGACTTCTTTAGGTATCTAAAAGTAGGAACACATGAAACGGATGCCAACGATGTAATACGGTCTGTGGGGTTGGCTCACATTGGGCACGTGCCGGTGGCGTCTGTGTCCAAAGTTGTGTCGTGATGGTGCAAACTTTCCATACTAGCAGGTGGCAGTAGTCGGTATTCATTAATCAAAACAGGAAACGGACGAGCTAATGACTGGCCGGATACATAACATAAACAAAGCAGCGGTCACTTACCTGTCTCTAACACATCCCATTTACCACAGATATATCTGTATTGTCTTATAAGCTTTATCTTTTAAAATATTCACATATTGGAATGAGAGATAAAAAAAGTATAATAAATTAGACAAGCGCTCTGTTGGTTCCCTCCTGAATCTTTTCAAATAAAAATGATTCAACATGCATTCAACATGCTGAATCATCCAAAAAGGTGACAGTGCCAGAGTGACTTGTAGTATCATAAATGCAAATAAAAAATTACCATTATATACTTCCACTACCAACAGTTTGCAGGAAGTGTTGAGACCAAAAGATGATCCAACATAGAATCTAAATATGTTGTTCTACTTTTCTCACAGCTGTCTTATTCTTGTAGCTTTTTCATTTTTTTCTAAATCAGAAATTATGAAAATCGTTTATTCAAGTTAGTTTTTAGAGTCATAAAAGTGTGTTTTAGTTAAGTCTGTTATGTCAATCTAAACTTTAATATAATTTTTTGTTAAAGTGACACTTCACTGATTTGCATTAAGCTTTGTATAGTTAGAACCCCAGTCATGTTTTTGAATGGTCGTGCATCATTTTCTCAGTTGTCGCTGAGACAGGAGAAATACAGATTTCAGTGTTGCACTTCCTTCTTTCAATGATGTAAAAATCATCATTTTGCATCATTGAAAGCAGGAAGTCCTATATCTTTGTTTAGGGGGTGAGACTACAAACACCCCTTTTCTTGGTCATATAGGCCCCAAATTCTAAATGTATGTTACATTTCAACTACAAATATGACACACTTTCATTAAAGATTAATGTTTTTACGGATGAAATGCTCCTTTAAAGGATTACTCCACTTTCATAAAAAATCAAGAAAATGTACTCACTCTTTCATCCAAGAGGCTGTTTACACTTGGCATTAACATGCGTTTTCATCGATCGGATCACAAGTGGACGACTTTAATGCCAGGTGTAAACGGTGTTCAAAACGTTTTGAGCTCGTCCACTTTCAACCACATTCAGAGGTAGTCGAAACCACTTTCGATCGGATTGCTTGGGTAGTGTAAACGCAAATGTGTTTGAACAGCCCCACGCGACCGCCTTCTCTCCGCCCATTTATCTAATCTGATGTACTGAACACAATGTTTTACATCTTTTCTGACTTCTGGCGCGAACACACGGTGAACAGTGCTATTTTTGCTTTTCTTTGATAAAGGCAAAAGCGGCTGATCTCCGCAGTTTCATTTTGAAAGCGCGTGAAAGTTGCGCAATCTTATTTCATCAACTGCGCGGAAATATCAGAGAAAGCTCTAACATATACACGTACAAAAAACTGTGCAGCATGTTTACTTGCTAAACAAGCAGCGGACTCCGACATAATATTAGTTTGTGTCCATATAAACTCATCATTACTCCTGCTCGCTTTTGAATGACAGCAAAGAGACTCGCCCCCCGTCTCACAGATCACCCCCTCACAGTATTCAGGACAGAAGCGGTCGAAAATGGACAAAAGAGACAGATTTAAATACCAGGTGTAAACGTAATGTGTCTCTCTCGTCCACTTGTGATCCGATCGATGAAAACGCATCTTAATACCAAGTGTAAACCAAGATGTTTATGTCTTTATTTGTTAAATTAAAAAGAAATCAAGTTTTTTGAGGAAAACATTCCAGGATTTTCTCCATATAGTGAACTTAAGTGGACCTCAACAGTTTACAGTTTTAATGCAGCTTCAAAGAGCTCTAAACAATTCCAACCGAGGCATAATCTGGCAAAACGATCATCATTTTTGCAATAAAAAACACGTAACTTCTCGTCTTGCACTAGCCGTGTGATGCGCCAGTGCGACCTTAAGTTTTACATAATCGCGTCGAAAGATCACGCGTTTCATTTGTGAAAAGCACACGTGCGGACCATTTTAAAGGGCCCATGTCACAGGACTTTTTTAAGATGTCAAATACATCTTTGGTGTCCCCAGAGCACATGTGTGAAGTTTTAGCTCAAAATACCATATAAATAATTTATTATAGCATGTTAAAATTGCCACTTTGTAGGTGTGTGCAAAAATGTGCCGTTTTGGGTGTGTCCTCTAAAATGCACATGTGCAGATCAAGTGCAAACACTGATCACAATGATGGTGGTTTGTTGAAATTGAAACTCAATTGTTCTGTGAATTATTTTCTCTCTGCACTAAATGGCAGTGCTGTGGTTGGATTAAGGGGTTGGATTATTATAATAAGAGCTCCTTATGACATCATAAGGAGAGCCAAATTTCAATGACCTATTTTTTCATGTGCTTGTAGAGAATGGTTTACCAAAACTAAGTTACTGGGTTGATCTTTTTCAAATTTTCTAGGTTGATAGCATCACTAGGGACCCAATCATAGCACTTAAACATGGAAAAAGATTTTCATGTCATGGCCCCTTTAAACAATAAACTGACACAAAGACATTAATTAGCATCATTCAACATACAACAACATCAGAACACTCCTCTTTCTCCACACTTGTCAACACTGGAGCGTAGTTTTGCATACTTCATGTGTGACCTTTCGATGTGATTATGTAATATGTTAGGTCACGCTGGTGCATCACATGGCTAGTGCAAGACAAAAAGTTGTGTTTTTTTTTTTGTGTGGGACAATGCTGATTGTTTCGCTAGATAAGACCCTTACGCCTCGTTTAAGATCATTTAGTCCTGCATCAAACTGCATTAAACCACTAAAGTCCACTATATGGAGAAAAATCTTGGAATATTTTCCTAAAAAAATGTAATTTCTTCAAAATCTCGGAAGACACGGGTGAGTTAGTTATCAGATTTTTTTTATGAAAGTGGAGTAATCCTTTAACAAAATGGAGTTTGAGAATGAGAATGAGAATGAACTTTTTTTATGGCAGTGTGGCATAACAAAGGACACCTGCTAGTTTATAGCTATTTAAGATGAAGGCTGCTGTTTCATGTTAATTTTAAAAGATAAGAGTTAAAAGTTTAAAATATAGCACTGTTTATCTCAGTGTGACAGAGACTTTACTGTAGTGATTGTAATACTTATGCAGATCTCATAATTTAATCGGGACAGTTTTTGGATTTTTCTTTGCTTCAGGATAAGAATTCTGCTGTTGCCCACCCTCCATGTTGGTTATCTGATATGACTGACACTAACTTTTTAAGACCAAACCTGTGATTCAGATTAATTTTTGAAGTCATGTAGCAACATTATGATGCTAATATGGTTTTTCTGTATAGTTTCTTAAGCTATGAATCATACCTAACGAAATGATTGTCATTTTCGCCTAAAAAAGTACTTTTTAACCGCAACTTCTTGTCTTGCACTAACGCCATCATATATTTTACGTAATCACGTGGATTATCAGAAATTTTTATAAAAGTGGAAAGGTCCTTTGAGATGTTTATGGTAGAGCTGCGTTAAATAATAGTGGATTTTATGATGTCTTTTGCAGGGCTTAACCGTTGCTCATATTGAGTTCTTTTTTCCGCTTCTTTTCTTGTAGATAAAGATGTCTTTGATTAGGAGGTGGTTTTTTTTCAGTGTAATTGAATTCTGCGTCATTGTTGAACCTTATCTCATAAAGAAGATGTATTCCTTAAATGAACCTCGAGTCTCTGAAGAGTCTTGGATCCTTAAGCGGTGTTAGTTAATATGGGAACTCCACAATGCTGCGCTTTTATTCGTGTGATTGAGCAATTTGTCGGAGAACAGCAGAACCGTCTACCATTTCTACCGTTTTCCGTCCGTGCCATTCTCGACGTCCTTCTCTCTTGGCCCCCGTAATGTAGTGGGACAATAGTGAGTGTTACTGAGCTGCAGGTGCAGCGATCCCCTTCGGATATTAGCTGATGTCTGAATGAGCAGGAATTAGCGGCGTGTTGCATTAGCCTTTTGTCGTGTGTTTTGTGGCCGTCGTGAATGAAGAGTCCCGCGACACAAGCGGAGCCCATCACACGGCCGAACGCGACCAAAGGGCCCTGCTTAGCAGCTTAATACAAAGTGTTCTCATGTCAGCCCTGCTCGAAATGGATACAATGCAAACATGGGTGCGCATTCTGCTGGGTAAAAAAATCCCAGAGAGGGCGGAGGAGGGGGACGGCGCTATTGTCCGCCCGGGAGCCCGTGAATGGAGAGGGCAAACTCGTTTGATTGAGTTCGCTTGCCAGCTTCTGAACACAGGAGCCTATTATACATGCCTGGGGATTTTTTTGTTAAGTCGAGATCAATTCATTAAATTTTATTGCCCGGTGAGAAGCAGGGACGCATTATTGTGGGGGTAACTTCATCTCATATTCATGGTTTAAGATAAGTAGTAAATGTATTCAATTAAGTGGTCTTTCAGTGGAGGTGGAGGAAAGGGGGGCCTGGAAACTCCTCAGCTGACATTGCTAATTGCCTAATGGGTCTCCTTTCTGTGCCACAAAAATATGTATTTTTTCCATTTAATTCCTTTTTACACTGTGCCAATCATGGCTGAAGTATACCTTAATGACAGAACAATAGGGAATTACTTTGTTAGAGCTCTTTTGTGATTATATGTGAGGCCAAGCGCCAAGGGAATAGACGCATAACTCATAAATGTGCCACTTCAGTTTATGTGATTAAATTCAGCTGCTCTCACTGTATACTAGACACAGCTGAGTTAACCGCTTGCCGTCTGTATGATTTCCATTTAGAGAAATGTGTTTTCTTTCTACGAAGGGGAAACGGATTCGGTCTTGCGGTCTTTACCCTTAAAGGAGTCGTTTTACCCATCGTTTACTCTGTATTCACTCTCTTTCAAGCTTGTAGACTGTCAGAAAAAAAGGTACAAACCTAAGGTTCCATTTTGTACCTTTACAGGTATACTAAACATGTATTGTGTCGTTTTCATTATATGCACTTACATGACGATTTCCAACGTAACACAGATATTTAAAGCAGTTTTACTTACCGCCTGTGACTCATGACGCGGTTTGGACCGCCCCATTTCAACAAAATCCACCTTTAAACAAACACACACGCAAAACTCCCTTGCTACCGTGGAGAAACAAACTTACGGCTTAGTTGGAAAGCTGAATAAGGCTTTCTTCTCCTTACCCCCCCAAAACACACTTCTTTTTTCGTGCCATTTTTGAGTCTTGATATAAAACAAAGCTGTCGAGTGCAGTGATACATGTGATTTCTACTCGAAGAAAAAATGCTATTGCTAATAAGCGTCCTCGTTCTCACTCTGATTAACGTGTGGGTGTGCTTTTACAGGGGAAGTGCCCATAAAAGGAATATGGGGTCACTGATACTTAACAGGTACCCATGTTAGAAAAAACTTTCAAAGACTTGAGACCTGAGTTTGGTCCAGAAATACTTTTGTCACAAGCTCATCTGATTTTTTGTCACGCATTTGTTTAGCATGAGGATTACAAATCTTAAGGGGGTCGCACACCGGACTCGCAGCTCAGTACCGCGCCATTCTAATAAATAACAAACACATTGTTTTCTGAGTGTACGCACACCCAGCTATGACTCAAATCCCTGTCGCGCCACTCACATAGTTTAACGTTAAATAACATCATATTTGTCCCAAATCATTAACGATTAACATTGGCTGCTAACGTATATTTTGAAGTAGACGCTGTCTGACTAAGCTTGCGCTATTTAATGTCCACTTCCGGTTCTATCATACCTCTGAGTTTTCCTAGACGCGACTCGACGTGGTGCTGAGCTTGCGCGTCCGTTGTGCGACCCCCTTTAAACCGTGTTAATAAGTCAGAATGCATGAAATAGCATTACCCACCCCAACGTGTATAATAGGTCCTTAGGGTATAATATTGTACCCCAAAAGGTGTTGCGTACCCAGCGACAAAAAAGGTTTTTGTACCTTTTTCTGAGAGTGTATGACTTTCTTTCTTGCTTCGAACACCAAAGGGTGTAAATTTGTATGCTGTTGGAACGTATATTGAATCAAGTTTTACATTAGGTGTGAATTTTGATTGACACAGTTCTTTAGTTAGATTTAACTTGATTAGGTTTATGTTTACATGATTGGTGTCTCTTGTAATCCTGATATTATCTCTCTCAAAAATGCTGTTTGCCATTTAATCCCGCTCTCTTTTTCTTACTCGCGCTCTCTCTCTCTCTCTCTCTTTGTCTTCAGCCAGATGATGTGGAGGGGAAGATTAGAGAGATCATTCCTGCGGGTTTCTGCTGTAACACAGATGACTTCATCTCTCTCCTAGAGAAAGAGGCCAACTTCAAACCCTTTGGCAGCCTGCAACACACCTATAAAATACACAACGTGGAGGCAGGAGAGGATCTGACCTACCAGATACACAAGGTACAGGAAGAGCCCAATTTCCACACACACAGAGTCGCTGCTTTGAGTGTTGTCAGCATTATTCAGCTCAATTAAAAAGAGCAATTCCATGCAAATGCTTTAACCAAAAAAGTTTTGCCCAAACTGATAGCTCAGATGTCAATTTCTGGTGGCTTAAATACTAGGGATGCACCGATACCACTTTTTTGCAATACGAGTACTAGTACTTGCATTTTAGTACTTGCCGATATCGATACCGAGTACTTATTAAAAAACATGATTTAAATTTACAGGTAACAGCTTTAGTCATATAATTTAACAAAACAATAAGGGACTAGTTTTCCAGTTTGTTGTAAACTCTGCCTCTTTGGACAACACGAGGCATTAACCCCTTACATGCCGCTCAAACATAGACGTTTCTCAGACCGTGGTATCGATCCCTGGTATCGGGGGACTTTTAACGAGTACGAGTACTTTAGACTTCAGTATCGGTATCGGTGCATCCCTATTAAATACCCATGTGAGGTCTCCGTTTAAGTTTTTAAAACGGTTTTAAAATGTATTTTTGTGGTTAGGTAAGCACGCTTTTCAGAATTGTCACATCCTTGACCCTGTTTTTCCTCAGAAGTGCACACACGAAAATAAAATAAATATGTTCTTGAAAGAGCCGTCCCTTCTCCAGTTAGGTATTTTTGCTTCTTGTTTGTGCTTTTTTTATTCACAGAATTCATGCAAAGTATGTTGTCTCCCATAAACGTGTGTTAGTCACACCCATAACACATGTATATTTTCCTTATCTAAAACGTGTGTAGACTGATATATTTCTGATGTCTGGACTCTATCATTAATGGTTCAATAAAAACAAATTAAAGGGATTGTTCACCAAAAATGAAATTTCGTTTATCATTTTCTCATCCTGGTGGTGTTGTAAACCTGTATGAACTTATTTTTCTGATGATCACAAAAGAAGATATTTTAATGAATGATGGCAAGCACCCAGCTGATTGTAACCAATGACTTCCATAGTAGGAAAACAAATACGATTTAATTTAATGGACACCATCAACTGTGTGCTTACCATCATTCCATAATGTTTGTTTTCCTACTGTGTAAGTCAGTGGTTAAAATCAGCTGTGTGCTTACCATCATTTATTAAAGACTTGTTTTGTAAAAAAACCTCATACAGCCAACATTAAGGGTGAGTGAATGACAACAGAATTTTCTTTTTTTTCACAATTTAAATTTAGTAGACGTTTACGCTTATAACAGGTGGACACATCACGGTGGACACATCACGATTTATTTGATATACTTATTTGTGGTTTCAGGTGGATATCCTATGTCCAGGTTTCAGAGAATATCATGAGCGCTTGCAGACATTTCTAATGTGGTTCATCGAGACAGCCAGTTTCATTGACGTGGATGACGATCGCTGGGATTTCTTCCTAGTGTGAGTGTCTCAATATAAAAACTGACCCCTATTAAAGGAATGTTCATTACTGGTTGAGCTGATATTGAATAAACAGCTTATTTTCTTATCAAACAATATATAAACAGCTTAAAATTATTTGTTGGATTGAACCTGGCAGCACAGGTAATGTTTAACTTGTATAGAACTTGATTTTTGCAAAAACCCCTGGAAGAGACCCTCTCAGATATTTCTTATTGTACTCATGACTTTACACTACTAGTACAGCCTGTGTTGATAACTTCAGCAGTCCAGAATAACCAATCAAGAGCTCGCACAAAGCCAGCGACTGTCAATAAGAACATAGTCAGTCAATGGCGAAGATCGTAATGACAGTAACTTTTTTGAACAATGTCTGCCACACACAAACACACACAAAACTTCCAAACGGGTCTAGTTACGTCTCTCTGGCCTTTGTGGACCCCGTGGGGCCAATTATCAGGCCGCTTTAATTATATTTTCTCCTGCATTAAGGCAAATTGTTGATCTGGCAAGAGTTTCCTTTGTGCTGTTTGTCTCTTTTCTTTGCTCTTGTGTTTCTTTCATTCTTGAGTCAGGCCAAGAGGCTCAATTGAACGTTGTTGTCTTTTGAAACAGTGAATGAAGTCTCCAGTGCTAGTGAAGGGGACTCTGCCTGTGTTTTCTTTGCTTTGGCACCTATTAAAACAGACAATAGGCAAATGGACTGGAGTGATGTGGAGAGGCTAGATGCCTGCCTCTCTGCACTAAGTTGCAGTGCACCAATTAAGTGCATAATGCATTCAGTGTCTCCAGCAGGTGCAGGGACGTCCACTGGCCCTCTGCAGCGTGCCCGCGCTGTCGATTGGGTGTGTGTGTGTGTGGGGGGGGTGTCCGGTGCATGGGAGCGTGCCTATGATTGACCTGCCTGCCTTTGTCATCTCACTCTCTCTGTCTGTATCTCTCTTTTTTTCTCGCAGATTTGAGAAGTACAATAAGGATGGAGAGACCCTCTACGCAACGGTTGGCTACATGACAGTGTATAATTACTACGTATACCCAGACAAAACCAGACCACGTGTCAGGTAATTACTAAGGAAGCACGTGCCCGCTATCAGCTTTATTCTTACAAAAAAGGAAAAGAAAATTACACATCTTTCTCTGCCTCGTCCCTAAATCTCCTAAATTACCGTCTCGTGTCTCTGGCGTGCCAGCCTCTCTTTGGGTATTATGAGAAACATGAATCCAGCATCGCCCACCCGAAATCCCGTTTTGAAAATGAATCTAATGTATTGATTGGCACGACGTGCTAACATTTCATTACGTTGGGCACTACTGAGTGAACAGATACAACCTTTCAAACCGAAACTGATTATTGTTCTTCTTCTTATAGGGAAAATAATAAAATGCTGCTAAATAATTGTGTATTGTTAGGATATTTTAGTGAACAGAATTATTAAATTTTTCTACAATATTTTTATTGCAAATTCTTTTGTCACTTGGTATCTTGGCTGGTACTAATATTATTTGGCCCCTTTTGTTTATGCATGTATTGTATTGTCAATTTCTGTCACATCATGTTGTTGGGCCAATATTGTGCCATATAGTAAATATTACAAAGAATTTTGGAAGTATTATGTTTGGGTCACTTTGTGTTTTGTGTAAAATAAAGGTCCTAAAGAAACCCATTGGAGAAGATCTGGTCATTAGTATCAGTGTCAGTATATTCTGTAAAGTCAGTAGTGTAGTGTGCATCTGAAGGGTGCTGGAAGTGTAACGGTGCTTACGGTTTTCAAACCAGTTTTTCAAAGGCTCAAGAGTTCTAACTTTAATTTGGTATTGTGGTAAAGCCGTGTGCACTTGTGAGCAGGACCACTAAAGCTTTTGTGTGTTTGTGTGCAGCCAGATGCTGATCTTACCTCCGTTCCAGGGAGAAGGCCATGGTGCTCAGCTCTTAGAGACGGTCCACAAATACTACTGCAGTTCCCCTAAAGTTCAGGACATCACAGGTAAACACTGAGGTGTAGACTGATCATTTATACGGACTATTTTTTTTAATTATTCTGTCTTTTTTGTCATTAGCATAAGTAAGGTTTTTGGAAAGATAAGGATTTAAGCAAAACCTCTAACTGTATTAAACCGTGTAATCTGTCTCTCTTTCAAACATCAGGCATCTTTTACTGTAGATATCAGCATTCATAGAAAGTTAACAGCTGTTTGGTTAATGTATGTGTTCCAAGCCAGTTGATTGTTTATATCATATTGTTTATTAATTATATATGAGGGAAATATTATTTAGGTTTTCTTCTGATTACACCACATAGATTGTTGATAATCTCTGCAGTCTTCCTCGATAAAAATGAATGGATGAAAATCAAGTTTTTATTGTTGTTTATGTGTCTATGTGCTGTTTTTAACTCTTTCCCTGCCAGTGTTTTCAAAAAAGTTGCCAGCCAGCACCACATTTTTTGCCTTTCAGAAAATGTTCTTCTTTAAATATATAAACATACAATATATCCAAAGAAAGAAGAGACCCTGTGCTTTAAAACAAACAAAGAAAAAATGTTCATCCTATCTTCATTTGTTCTCTTTTTATCACCTCTCAAATATGAGTAGGTTTTTTTAAAAATACAAAAGTTTGAACAAAAAGTTGAGATAATTGCATTTTTGTAAAGGACTTTTGTTGGAGATCAGATTCAGAACGATGATCAAAACTTACACACAGTTTTAATTGTTTTTAGCTCAGTAACTAAATGCTATAGTGGGGAAGTGGGGAACCCTGGGTCCTGGAGGGCCACTGTCCTGCAGAGTTTAGTTCCAACCCTAATCAAACACACCTGAATTTCATTTCCAAGTAATCCTGGAGACTTTAATTGGATTTTTCAGGTGTGTTTAAATAGGGTTGGAACTAAACTTTGCCGGACAGTGGCCCTCAAGGACCAGGGTTCCCCACCAGCCTTTTTTTTTTTAAAGTTGCCCGTCAGCATATTTTGTGTTTTCCACAAAATGCCCTCCAGGAAAATTTTCTTCTAAAAATATATAAACCTACAAATATATCAAATTAAAGAGCAGACCCTTTGCTTTCAAACAAACAATAAATATACAAAACAGGGGGAAAAACTTTCATCATATCTTTATTTTTTTCCTCTGTTTATAAACTCTTAAATATGGGTATTTTTCTTCAAATTTTGGGCAAAAAGCTGAAATAATTGTATATTTGTGAAGGATTTTAGTTAGAGATCAGATTCAGAATGGTTATTAAAACATACATGGAGTGTAAAATTAACAAAAAAAATGTTTTTTATAAAAAGTGGTGGATAATCTAGTGGATAATTGCGGTATTACAGATTAACATAGAAACTCATCAGGAACAAGGTTTTTTTAGGCAAATGTTTTCTCTTAATTGACGATGGTAAATTAATGGGAAAGCGTTAATATGCTTTTAGACAAACCTTGTGCAAATTAAATTTTCTCCATAAAATTAGAGTTTCCCAAATACGTCTTATTCCCGTGGTTTAAAATCACCTTGCTTTGCTATATCACAAGCATGTAACCAATCACGTCATCAGAGTTGAACAAGGATTCAGTAGTTTCGAGACATAGATATTATGAATGGATGCCGCAAAGTCTGTAGTAGGCAAAGCGATGTTTACATTTATGCATTATGCATTTATGCTTTTGTGTATGACCTACACTGTAGCCTGTATGCCATAGGCTACGCAGCCGTTTTCATTTATACTTCTGCGTCATTGTTCGCCTCTATGTGCATTTACACATGCAGATTGCTAGTATGCAGTGTCCAAGGACATGTTACAGTATCAAGGCAAAAGCCAAAGAAGAAGTGGATTGTGTATAGGCTTCGCCGTAGGCTACTGCATAGGGTTCGCTTCTCTGCATAGGCTTATGCAGAAGAAAAAAGTCAACTTAACGCAGTGCCCTAAAAACTGAGCTGCAGAAACACCATGTTAGTGTTGATTAGTGTTGGTTTATCTTTATGAGCCAGTTCACAAGGTCTGTTTTTATAAATGTATTTGAAACCTGTTCATTTACATGGATTTTTTTAGCAGACGTTTCTTTCTGAAGGGACTTGCATATGACGGAGTATTTAGCATTTTGTTTTTAAAGCTAACACTGAGAGTAGTGTACAAATATATGTTTACAAGTGAAAGTTGTATTCACTGATTGTGATTTTAGTGAATCGATTGTATTACCAATCTAGAGTGATATTTTACATGATTTGAATTTTTTATTATTTAGTAAGAATTTATGTGGGTATATATTCCTGTTTATTTCTTTGCAGGTGTATTCTTATATTGGAGCAGTGAATATAATTGCATATATTCATTTGTAAATAAGCCTTGACTATTTTACTAGACCTGTATGATGACACGTCCACTAATGATATTCTGTGTGTGTGTGTGTGTGAGAGAGAGAGAGAGAGGGCAAAGTGTTGTGAATTTCCTTTAAGGCAGTTGTTGCTTTTGAGTTGCTCTATGTTCAGTGTTGGGGAGGTGAAGGGATGTGATGTTAATTGCAGGCAGTTTGCTGCTGAAATGTGCTGGCCACATGCTGCCACTCACTCACCCCTTTAACAAAGACACAGTTATTCACACAGAGAGAGCAGTCCATACCATTTAGTCTGGTACTCACGTTTGCAGTAGGTAAATTTGGGAAACAGGAGTATCACATTGTAAGCTGTTTATATTGTGTATTTTAGCATGATTTTTAATGATCAAATAAAATCAAAATAACCCGAGTCATATGTGGTAAAAAAGTGCATGTAAATTATGCTAACAATGTCTTTTTTATGGAAGTTGGTAAATCATATAAGCTTAGGTTTGGAAGTACATGTGACTCTTTTGTAAAGGATTGATCTATTCCTGCTCAGTCTCACGAAATTGTATTCTTTTTTCGTGATATCATGAATTTCCGTGTTTTTTCGTGATCGTATAACAAATATCTATTTTCGTGTGATTATCACGTATTGGTTTCTCAACTGTTTTGTCCTATTTTCTTACCATTGTCGCTTCGGTTTAGGGTTAGATTTACAAAAAAATGACATCGCTACCCAACTCTAACCCTAACGCCATGCGAAATATAAATGATAAATCAGAAAAAATAGTATAACCCAATATATAAAGTGACATTCTAATGAAAGCACCAAATCAAACCCCAAACCGAAGCGACAATGGTTTAAAAATTGGAAAAAGCAGTTGAGTAACCAATACGTGATAATCACACGAAAATAGGAATTCGTTATACGATCATGAAAAAATGCGGAAATTTGTGTTAATATCACGAAAAAAGAATAAAAAAGTTATGTGACTATTAGGGGTGTCCTCGACTAAGGATTTACATATTCGAATCAGAATTGTCGAATCTTTCCATAGTCGACCGATAGTCGAATCATCTATGTTTGTGTGCATGGGTTGGGAGGGGGCCAGACCAGGTACAAATTGGTAACTTTTGTTTTCTTTCACAAGCAGCACACATAAACAACTTTCTGATAAAGTGACCAAAACTGTCTTTCAAGTAATAAACGAAGACAAAACTGACGATGCATTTATATATATTTTTTAAGGTAAAATTTAAGGCAACATTTGTTTAATTATTCCTCATATCATTTTAAAGTCACGATCTACAGAACATCACACAAAAATACATTTTGATAACTAAACCTAAAAAAATAACAAAGGTGATCCTGCCTTGGAAACTCCGGCTACAATTAAGTGTTTTTATTTAATTTGGAGATATAGCGCGTCAAAGCAGTCATGACCAAAAAAAAAACCCGACAAATGAGAAATGACAAATAATTTGTGATTGTGACTGTAAATGATAAAAACTAATCTTTATATACAATTCATTAAACTTAAATTTATAACAAGAAAAACACTGAAATTAATGATTTTATACGCATTATTATTTAGCACAGAAATACCTGCTTGCTTGCTTTGACTTTGATCATCTCTGTATTAACTTTAGATACAGAAAGACCGGATGATATTATTTATTTCAGGAATCTCTTTGCTATCATTTGAAAGTGAACACCGACCATAATATTAAATCGCAAGAAAGACATTCGTGTCAGGCAGAAATAGGTTCGGTGCAGACACTAGTTTCCGTTTCATCACCGAAATAAAATAAAAACGGCTTACCTGTTTTGACAAGATAACCACTATGTTTTAAATACATTTTAAAAACTAATACTCGTCGAAAAACATCCGTTTTTTAATGTTTAGTTTGATGAACTCCTAAATATGAGACGCAGAGCACCTAGCCCGTTCGGCTAAATTGCATGCGCAAGCATGGCCAGCACGCAATAGCGCAACATCGATACAACGAAAAGCTATCCAAAATTTACATACTTAAATTAGATCACAATTTACGTTTATAATACAAATTTTTTTTTTAAATAAAATAAGGTCAGAAGTTACAAAGTGCAGAACAAATATGCAAAATGCCTCAAGTGCACGGAAACAAAACACAAGCCAAATAGTTAAATTAGATAACCCGGAGTGATTTATCAATAAAATAAAATATAGAAATTATTAAAAGAACGAAATGCATAATATCATTTGCCAGCTTTGTCTTTTAAATGTAGAAACAAAGAGGCAATGGTTTATTAACATATAAACCTCTTATGGACGTGTAGCCCGGTCACAGGGGTTGTTGGATTTATTAACGCATTTTTAAAATATTTATTGAAAGCTGCTACTTCACATATTATTTGCAGCATTATCATAATATGCAGTATATTAATATATTGTGAGAAAGCTGTTATATGTGAAATCAGATAATGTGTGCACCCATGTACGGCCAAAATTGAATGATCCTCATTTCATAACACATCTGCAACGATTCGACTGTGAGATTGGTAGTCGAATCAGGCTTCTCCTATCGATGCATCGAATCTTCGACTATTCGGGGTCACCCCTAGTGACTATATCACAAAACTTTGTGAGACTGGGTAGTCTATTCCCAATATTAAGGTCATTTTATGCTTATCTGAACTATGCAGCATCACGGCAGTTTATACCACATGCAAGAGCAGCGCATGTTTTTCAGCGTCCATGTTAACAAATTAGAGCATGCACACCGCACACGTCAGCAGCATGTAGCTGGAGCGCCTCTAAGGAAGCAATGCCGCAATCGTTTTGATGTCGGCTCTATTTTTGCTGCGCTGCTCGCGTCATTAAAGTATGGTTTATGGTTTAAATGGTCATGGATTGACGCCAATAAGTGTCATTTTACCATAAAATCATGAATGTGATGCCAAGTGTGTTTTAAACAGTCATGACTTTGAGCAATTTCGTTCACTCTCTGCCCAGCTCTAAATGAATCCTCACCTTTCTTAATAATCTTCAGAGAAACAGATAACGTTACATCTATAAATCTTATGGTTCTACTGTTTGAGAGGAACATGATCGATTATATCATGCTGTCAATCACTGACTGAACTCTTTTCTTTTATTGTAAACATCAGAGAAACAGATTTGATAATGTGGCATGGGCTTTTTATGTCTATAATTGTGTATTGTGTAAGTATGTCTATATCTGTCACTACACGGACCAAAACCGCAAGGAAACAATGTGGATTAAACAAATAACAGTTATATAAATTACACTGACAGCCAGAAAGCGTCTTGAAGTGTTTTTTTCTCATAAATGTATGTAAAATAAATGAATGTGAACTTGAACTTGAGTTTTTTTTTAACTATTGGTACCCTGCACAGTATGCGAATGCTGCCGTTGTGAAATCACAATGGCCACGCGCTGCCCACTGCGGTGTGAAACTGGCATCAGTGTTGTAGTCAACACCTGAGATCAAGTCTGAGTCCAGACCGAGTCCACATCCAGCTTTATCTGGACTGACACTGATCTCTGGTCTTGGTCTTGACTCAGACTCGAATTGGACTCAACTACAACACTGCTCAGCACCTTAAAAATCTTGTATTTTAATATAATAACATTATAAAAATCTACTTTGTTTGACTGTTTATAAATGTCTGTTTGCAGCGGAAGATCCATCTGAGAACTACGTGAAGCTGAGAGATTTTGTTCTGGTGAAGCTGTGTTTGACTCTCCAGTCCTTCTCCGATGAGAAACTCTTGCAGGGCTTCAGTGATGAGATGGTGTCTGAGGCCAGAGAGAAACTCAAAATCAACAAGGTGACATTTCTTACAGCGTTTACTGACTGCATTATGTTTTGTTTGGCCACTTTTTAATAGACAAAATGGAGAGTGGGATAAAAAATATGGGATCAGGGAATGTCGCAGGCCTGGTTTTTGTACAGGCCAAATGAAACAATTAAATAATGTGGAAAATAATCCTTAAATATTTTAATTTTCTGCATTTTAGATTTTGACAATTGTAGTTATTTTTTCAAAGCAAGTGCATGCATTTTGATATATATAAATTAAACATTAAAGACAGATTGAATATATAATGAAGAGTTTGGTTCCAAAACGCCATAAACGCCATTTTAAAAAAAAGGTACTGCCAAAATCAGTATTGTATCAGGTCACTATTGAAAAGTTAATTCTTAATTTCACGCAAAATATAATATCCGCCATGTTATTCATCTTTTCTCCCTTTTTTCCCAAAACGCGATAAACGCCACTCCTCCTTTTCTGCAGATCCGCTCAACCAATCACAGCACACCATTCCATGCATTGTAAACAACAATTGTGGCGCGGGATATACACGGAATCCTAGTATTCCTCATCTTGTACTTCATGATCAACAAACAAACAAAAACAAAATAATTCTTTGATGGCATTGATAAACCTGTGGTGGTTTTCTGTGACAGGAAAGAAACGTAAGCCATCAACATCTAATAATTTACACGAGAGGCACTCCGGAGACGGAAAAATGCCGGTTGCTTGTTCTCCCGACAGCATCAAGTTTCTGTCATGCTAACACATTGACCCCAGGTGAAATTCACCTCTTATGAAAAACTGTCCATTATTTTACTCAGTCAACGAAAATCGAGCAGGACCAAAACATTTTACTGCTGATCACTCTACAAAGTTCAGCAACGACGTCCCAAGTATAACAGCAGCAATGACAGTGTTCTTATATGATAAAGTTTTGAATAATGCCATTAATGTTTCATCTAGGGATGCACCGAAATGAAAATTCTTGGCCGAAACCGAAAACCAAAAATGAGGAAACCAAGGCCAAAAACCGAAACACTGAAATAAATTATTATGCCAATTATTAGTACAAATGCATTTATGGCTATCACTGTGTACTAACTTTACTAGGGGTGTGTGACGGATCATAAAACTCACGGTTCAGATCACATTACAGTTTTTGAGGCACGGATCGGATTATTTTTCAGATCAGCAAAAAGGGGGTAGGGAAAATCTAATAACAAATAAAGAAATTACAAACATTTATAAAAAAAGAACAAAGCTGCACATTAATAAGGGCTAACATTAGCATTAGGTACAGAAATCGAATTAAATGAGTCATAACACTGTCTTTATTGTATAAATTAAATATATTATTATTTTTAGAGCTATTTGTCTCTTTGTTAGACTTAAGTAGGTTAATTGAGGTTACTGTCTCTTTAAATAAGCAGGCTTCACGGGATCGGCGGGCTGCCGTGCATGACTGTAATCTATACATACACTTAAGACATAAACAAATGTTTTTATTAGAAAAAGAATACTTTGGAGATAATTTTGTTTATATGTGCCCTGTCAATAACAGAAAGATTTTACGTTCGCTTGTTTGCGTCTCACTCGTGTGTGCACTATTGAGGGCACCTAAACGTGCACGCACACAGAGAACGAAGGCGAATCCCAAACAGCGCAGCATAAAAACGTTACGTTGTTTTTCATTGCTTTATTCGGCACATGTATGTTAATGGACTATACAGTATGAGACACATTTGCGCGACTCTCTCTAAAGTTTACACATCAAGAGTTCTGATCTTTGAAGGGTGTACTCACTGTGATGATCACATCTGGACCGGACACAACCGCATGTGCCTCTGTGCGTACTTTAGCGCCTTTTTGCGGTTAAATACATCCACGCCGCATACATGTTGCTTCAGACAAGCACATGCAGGTCGCGGTTTCTGTTTGCCTCATCACAACATTTCGGCCGTATTGTTTCGGTGATGATAAGTCTTTCGGCCGAAAGTCGAAAATGCTCTTTTGTGCCATTTTCGGCCGAAAATTTTCAGTGACCGAATATTAGGTGCATCCCTAGTTTCATCAGTGTATACTACTAGTTAACTACATGAATATAACATGGCAAAGATGAATGCACATTTATATATTGATTTATAGCATTTTGAAAAAAAGTCTGTTTTTATAATAAATCTTTGAAAATCCAATTATGGATTTGAATTTTGTATGTTTTTATAACCTAAAGATGCTATGTGAAAGTTTGTAACAGAAAATAGTGGTTTTCATCTTGTCACTTTCTTGGTATAGAAAACTTTTTTACTGAAATTAGTCAAAATGGATTTATTGCATTTTGGAACCAAATAGGGATGTTCACATTGACCGTTTAACCGTTAACCGAAGGTAAGAAATTATGACCGATTAACATTATCAGTTAAAATAAAAAATATTTGTTAATACATGGTGTGTGTCGTCATGAGCCGACAGACATTTCGCCACTTTTCTATCTTTAATTTGTGAATGTCCTGTAAATGACACAAATGATTGCTGCCCTGACGGTCTGAAAAAGTAATCATTTGTATGAGAAATCATTTGTATGCGTGTTTGGAAGCTGAACGGAGACGCGCGCGTGTCCGCGCAAGATGACGCGGTCCGTCTGCGCACATCCGGACAGACGTTCGCTGATGGCCTCTGACCCTAACCATAAACATCTAGCTCTTTTTGGACAAACGGAGAAAGACAACGCAAAACCAAAACTTTCTGAAAAGCGTCCTGCTTTAGAAATGACCACTGTGGTAGATGAAACTGAGACAATCTGCCATTTGGATATTAATCTACTGGACCGATCGCGTGCTTTTTAATAAGGTAATGTTGCGTGAATATCTGATAATGTATGAATCCTGGTTCTGTTGTTGATCTGTGGCTGCTGTTTGCACGTTCAAATTAAATGTTTTGTTTTTACTAGTTCACAGACAACCGTCAACTGTATTTTTACTCAATGACAATTTCAAATTAAAATCATATAAGTTAACGGTTAATGTTCGGTTTAGAAGCTACGGTTGTCGGTCGGGAAAATTCACTGATATGAGCATCCCTAGAACCAAACTCTTCATACGTAAATGCATACATACATACATACATACATACATATATTTATATTTATATACAATATTTATTTGCTTTTTTGTGCTTTATTATTTACTTGTGCTTTTATATTTTAAATATAAAGCCAAGGAATTGTATGATTAACTCTCTTAGAGCAAAAGCATTTATATACAAAGGTAATGGCATTGACCTGAAATCCCCTTGAAGGTAGGAGTAAGCATCCGTTTCCTCTAAAGGCCGTTGGCCATTAGCAGTTAGCGAGTGGGCCTAATAGTGACCCCTGTGGGACTTCTCTCTCTCTTTACTCCGGTCACACTTTAACTACTCCAATTATAACCGGCATCCCTTTTTATTCCCCACAATCCCCTCTGTTCGTGTTGTTTGTGAGTGATTATCTCAGGGTGGCGCCTATGGCATGGCCAGGCAAAATGCTTGGCTCTCCATACTACCCTGGTGGGAGCTGCTTGAGGTATGGAGGACCCCTCAGAGGCATGGTTGCAAAAGAAATCATGGTTACAGCCTTACGGTTTTATCAGCACTGGAATCTCAGAGTAAAGTAGGATTTAGGTCCAGAGATTTGGGCAGGGTTAAACCTTTAATCTGTGATTGGTTGGTACAGTGTTTTTTTTTTTTTTCAATTTAGGATAGCACACATTTTTCTTATTTTGTGGTAATTTTCTGCATTTTTTTTAAAAGAACTTGTTAATTAATCCACACACATTTATAGTACAAAATAAAAATGTGTTACTGCCTGTAAAAACCTAGCTGGTCAAAAAAATGTTTTGTGGTTAAATGTGTGGGTTTTTTTTACATAAAATCATCTTATACACTGTAAAGAACATACTGTGAAAATAAAACATATAGATAGAAAAACTTTTTATGCCCTTATAATTTAGTTTTATGTTGTGTATTGTCTTTCAGAAACATGCACGACGTGTTTATGAAATCCTGCGTCTTAGAAACACGGACATGAGCGATGAAGAGAAGGCCAAAGAGTTTCGTCTGGAGGTGAAGAGAAGACTTTATGGACCCTACAGAGTAAGTGTGTATTTAAAGATCTGCCCTAGGTCTGTCTGACACTGTTTTGAGGCAGCAGGATGTCTACAATCTTGTACACTGTGTACGTAACATCAGGTGGATAACTCTCATGCATTGAGTAGTCAGTCATAAACCAGTAACAACATAATGTACTGAACATACGTAGATTACAATGAAACGACAGTTCTGCCAAAATAAACACAAACATTTTACGGCCTGTTTGTGTAAAATGCTGTTAACCGCATAGTTTTAACTACAGCCCGTGAAATTAAGCTTTATCCCCAATGCCATAGAACTGATCTTCTAAGCGCACTTATATTAGTACGCTCTATTAAAATGAACAAAAACTGAAAACTTTCAATGCTCCCGTTCGAATATTGTGCCGTCTTTGTCTAGTTTAATTTATTCATTGAGTGGTGTGAATAGTTCTTGCGCTTTCCTGTGTGATCCTCTCACGCGGTGTTAAGAGCGTGAGGGACCCGAGGCCATCGGTCTGGGTTTGTTTGAGGGTATAATGGCTCACACCGGGCGGCAGCCGCAGTCTCCACATCCACACCACGAGCTCCATTCACAACAAGTGTCATTATTACAGATTTGCATCTGATTTAAGCGGAGCCATTTAGCAGGGAGAATGTAGCACCCAGTCACCTGCACTAGTCTCTCTCTCTCTCTCTCTCTCTCTCTCTCTCTCTCTCTCTCTCTCTCTCTCTCTCTCTCTCTCTCTCTCTCTCTCTCTCTCTCTCTCTCTCTCTCTCTCTCTTTCTGAGCATCAGTGCTACATTGCTAGATTCTTTATACATCATGAACAGTTTATTTTATCCTGTAGACTGGTGTATGTGTCATATATATATTCTGTGATATGTACTACAGCATTCTATTTTTTTGGTGATCCTACTCCCAAAGTATAACTCTACTGTGGCAGATAAGCTTACGTATACATTCAATTGTAATAGGCTGTCAAAGTATATTCCGATTGACTGTTTTGTATACACACACACTGGTGGTCGAGTGCACTATAGTTTGCCACCGTGTGGACTCACTAATTCAGCGCAGGCAATCTCAGACTCATGCGTGCATACAGAGGGAAATATTGGTGTTTGCATACCCTATATACATTATGGCTTGGGTCTTCAACAGGGGGTACATGGTGGTACTACTGAGGGTCCTCCAAATATTGTTTAAATGTTTTATGAAATTAGGCATTCAACAAAAATGAGGTAAACGTCTAATAATAGAAATGATAAAAAAAAACTAGGGCTGCAAAATGATTAATCGCGACTAATTGTTTGCAGAATAATTATGTATACACACAGATGTAATTTGAAGGAAAAAAGTATATATTAAGTATTTATAATGATGTATAATATAAATGATATATAAATATTAAAATGCATATACACATGTAACTATTTCTTAAATATATACTTGCATCTATGTGTATTTATAAATGAAGAGTTTTGTTGCAAAACGAGATAACTCAGTTTTTTTAATTTTTCAGAAATCTCGTTTTTTGGTTTTGATTTCCAATTAATATCAATTCAACTGCAGTTGGTTTGTTTTGATCTAAACCTTCATAACTTAAAAAATACAGCTAAGTAGCACCTTAAAGCAAAATAATAACATGATGACATAATAATAAACATGTTTTTACAAAAATGTTTTGCAACGAAACTTTTCATATAGACTACATAATTATTATACACAGTACAAACACATATATGAAGAACAAAAACTTTTATTCTGCAAACGATTAGTCGTGATTAATCATTTTGCAGCTCTACAAAACTTGATATAAAACTTTTTTTTTGCTAAAATTATGGTTCCCTAATTTTAATCTAGTTCGTAAATTTAAAATGTTATATAGTAGGTAAGTAAGTATTTGTGAATGCAAAAATTATAATTTTAATATCTTTGTATGGTAACCATCATAAAAGAGTATATAAATTCATAATTTGATTTGATATATGTACTGGGGGTCCCGGCTCCTTTTCTTGATTTATTAAAGGGTTCTTGGTAGGGCCGGGACTTTAACGCGTTAATTAAGATTAATTAATTACACAAAAAATAACGCGTTAAACATTTTAACGCATTTTAATCGCACTTATTAACGGAGTCATTCGTAAATGCTGCAGACCCTGTTTTAGTTCGAGAACTCCGGAGTTGTGCTGCAGTTTAAATAAAAGTAGACGGAACCTAAACGAACAGCTGATTTTAACGGGACAACGGATCAGTTTCAAAGTAAAAATTATTTATTCTGGTAAATGGAGGTTTGCAACGGAGGTTTTGCCCAATAAACATCTACCAACAAACTACAGATTATTTTAACATGTATCCTAATGTCTGTTATATGTTAATGTTTGAGTATTGCTGGGTTTAAATATTGTTGTAATGTTGTTTTGTTTCAATTTAATTAGCTTATTGCGAGTTTAATTTAAGTTTTGTTTGCTACTTTAAAATGAATTTCGTTTCAAATAATTTGTCTACTAATTATAAACAATGTTTTGTTGTTAGGTTTTGTGAATATAAATTAAAAAGAACATTAAAAGCAACACCGTGCATCTCATTGATGCATATGCTACCGAATGCCAAAACATGCAATGAGTAGCCTATATCACTTAAAAATCAGCTTGGCAGTCCCCAGAAATTACATTTACACGCGCATTTAGAGCATATAGCAGCACGTTTGATTTGCGGTGTGCTTAAGACTTTCAAAAATCAACTTCATATTAATTTTAATAGGCTACTTTGACGGAGGACACGCACAGAGAATAGCGACGGCAGGTAAAGGAAAAAAGTTAAATGGTGTTTTTCTGACGAATAGAGTCAGTTTGTAAGAACATTTTTAAATGGACTATAAGATCATCAATATGAACTCTGAACAATGAACTATTATAAACATAACAGCAAGAAAACCTGAAGAGGATCTTGCAACATTAAAGAAACAAGCATTTATGTAGGCTAAAGCTATATATCACCTCTTATTTTTTAATTTTGTTAAGTTTCAATGGTAAGACTAAAAGCGCGTACATTACGCAGCGCTTTTCACATCTGAATCCCACTTAAGAAAACTATAAACGATGTGCAACTTAAAAATGTGCATAATATATTTTTTATATTTTAATTTTAATATAGGCTATATAGTATATTATGTTTTGTTGTTTTTATACGTGAGGTGGGGGATCCGCGCAAATAGGTACCGGAACACAGACAGTCAAAACAACACATTAGTGTTGATTCTGGAACAACAAACTGCGTCATCCTGGAATCCACCCATCTCTGTGTTATTATTGAAACAACACATTTTGTGTTACTTTTAACACAACATGTTTTATACTTGAACACAAAATCAACACAAAATGACACATAATGTCTTAAAATTACACATAATGTGTTAAAAGCTTACCGCACAATGATGTGTATAAAATTAACACATCATTTCTAAGAGTGTATACTAAAAATCCATGTAAAAAAATTACTTCTTAATGTTCTCAGGTCAAATATTTATATGTGATTAAAATGCGATTAATTTAGATTAATTAATTACAAAGCCTCTAATTAATTAGATTAATTTTTTTAATCGAGTCCCGGCCCTAGTTCTTGGCTCTTATAAAGGTTGAAGACTTCTGCATTATGGCTTTACAACACTTAAAGTGTAGCATATAAGTCGTATGTTTTTTTCTGTAACACAGAAGTTTATGTCTTTTATTTTGAAACTTGACAACTTCTTATCATTCCACTGCATGTATAAGACTGGAATTGATATTCTATAAATGTTGGGATCACGTTTTTTGTAATTAATAATCAAACAGGGAAAGTTTGAGAATAATGAACATGCCAATTCTGTTCATTGCAGACATTTCCATGGAATTCTTTAGTCTTAAGAAGTTATCCGATTTATCCTTGATCTTTTCATCCTATGATTATAACCACTATGGATGTTTCTTTGTTCTGTATGGAAATTGTGATGATATTAGTGGATATGTAGCAGATAATGTTAGTCGATATGACATCCTTCAGCAGTATCAATGGTTCTGATCCAGCACATTCCCATCATGACATTGTCCAGGACTGAAAATCCTGACGGCAGAATAACCGCACACATCAGACCAAAGAGCCACAGAGAAAAACATAAGATTGGACAGGAAGTAGAGCAGGATCTGCACACCATATGTGTCTCTCTCTCCCTCTCTCTCCCTCTCTCTTTCTCTCTCTCTCTCTCTCTCTCTCTCTCTCTCTCTCTCTCTCTCTCTCTCTCTCTCTTTCTTTCTCTCTCTCTCTCTCTCCCTCTCTCTTTCTCTCTCTCTCTCTCTTTCGCTCGCTCGCTCACTCGTCTGGAGGTCTCTTCACTCTGAATGTCTTGCAGATGTTCGCACAGGCTTTTTTAGTGTATGTGAGTTTAAGGGCTTAAAACTGTGTGTGTATACAGGTTTGGCTATATGTTTAAAATCCTTGTAGTGAAATTGTAGTGATTTCATTTTCATTTTAGGTGGTCCTTACTAATAAAAGGGCTCGTGAATTAGTCGATTCATGTTTTCTATAAATGTACAAATGTCAGCAGGTGTCTAAGGTTTAGATGAAAGGATCATTAGTCTCATTTGAAAAGAGTGAAGTTCTACAAGACGTCCTTACTAATGTAGTTATACAAACCAGTGGGAGATTTGCTAAATCATTGTGTGAGCATTTATTTGAAATAATTCACACATGCTGTCTGCAGGGTTTTACTGCCAGACTGACTAAAATGCTTTGGCATATCAGGTACATTTATGCATTTGGCAGTTTTATCCGAAGCGGTTACAGTGCATTCAAACTACACAGTATTTTTCTGTATTTGTGTTGTAGGGTTGCAATTTTTGGGAAATTTTCAAGTCTGTAATCTTTCCATGGGAATAAACTGGGAATTTAAAAAATGCATTGTTGCCTATAACAGGGAACAAGATTTTATGCAATTTTAGTTAAATTTCTACTGCACATTCTTCAGTCACATGCATAGAGACAGAGCGCAACGCATCATAACCTGAAAACCACGCCCACCGGGGAGGAAAACAATCCATTCGTTTCCATTGACTTTTGCAAGAGGCTGCCTCCTTGTCATTTCTGGCTAATAACAAAAACAGAATAATGCCTAAAAGCTTCTGTGTGACAATATTTACAGCTTACAAGCCAAAAAAACCCAGAAATAAGTTTTTATAAGCTGTCGACCCCAAAAAACGAGCGTTAAAGACACAAAAGTGGAAAACAGGCAACTTTTCATAGTAGAACTGCGCCCACTAGAGGGAAACGTAGTTGGCGATCTACTTTTTTCTCTTTAAAGGCTGAGTTTTACGGCTCGACAGCTTATAAATGGGTATTATATGGGTTTTTTGGCACACAGCAGCTTTTAGGCATTATTCTGTTTTTGTTATAAGCCAGAAATGACAAGGAGGCGCCCTATCGCAATAAAAAGTACCACACCCCCCCCTGCATGTACTTGCATTCTTTCATAACATGCACAGATCATTTCTTAAATCCGGCACAAAAAATAATAATGTAGATTAGGGCTGTCAAAATTGCTCAAAAATGACGTTCGAATATTCTCCCTAAAGAACCCACGAATATTCGAACTATTCGAATATCTGGTTGCCCATTTTTTTCAACGACGTTAACGACGTTTAACGACGCATTACTTCAATAACAGGACAAATTAATATAAAGAGACATAACTACTTCTATAGGTAGTCTATTTAAGTTTAAACATATTTGACAACGTATATTACATACACAAAACAAGTAAATTAAGAGACATCAAAATGATATGGTACCTCGGTTACATTGCTTGACAAAACTCCCTGATGCCTGCTCCATCCACGACACTGATCGGTCTCATGTCCTTACAAATGAACGAAATTAATTTCTCCGTTATGACCTCTTGTTGTGTTGCAGACAAATAGCTTGTGGCGGGCGATGCAAAGTAAATGTTGACGTGACTGTTTAACTGGAGTTTCACAATTGTGGTCTCGTACACACTGCAAACTTTCAGGAGTGACAACCGCATTTAAATGTGAAAATATGATGATTGACACGGAGATAACCATAGCAACGGTCTGTCGTCTCACATGCTTATCACTCACAGCTTTGATGAAAATAAATTAACAGCATTATGTTTTGCAATAAACCTCCGTCGTGTCGTTGTGTATTGTTCGCATTTGTGAGGCTGCGCGCGCTCTTGCAGTGTTGCCAGGTCCTCGTCTTTTTTGTACTCCCATACCATTTTAGCGCCTAACCGTTTATGGCTTTTTGGCTCATGAAGCGATCAAGTTTTTGGTGTTGTTAAAATGTGAAGGTGCCTGTCCCAATATTTTGATCTTTGAGGTAAAGCGTTTGGATTTATTTTGGTTTATTATTGGATTTTTCTTGTTCGCTGTTTTTTTAGTGCAAGATCTGGCAACACTAGTCAGCAAACGCTTGTGCCTCTGTCATTCTTTGTACCGCGCATACAGAAGACTTTTCCCCCTTGTAATAATTTATTTCTTCAGAAGAGAGACCTGTCATGTCCATGATGCACGTTTAAACACTTTATTAACTAGTTGTTCATTTCGGTTATGTACTTTTTACACACTATGCAACTTTTTACACACTATGCAAAGTTTCTGTAAACGCGGTTGTCACTGCAGTTTGCGGGAGTTAATGCGGTTGTAGAATGCGATTGTCCCGTAAATTACTTTCAATTTCTGCCATCTTCCATGCAAGACACGTCAACTTTTAACAGTGACAGACAGTGTGACTACTGTGACCTGTTCCTGAACCAGGCGCATTAGTGCGCCCACTTACAAAGCAGACAGCCACGCCTCTACTACCGCGGGCTTAAAAAAAACAAAAAATTATTCGAATATTAATTTTCATATTCGAAATTCGTTTTTTCTTTACTATTCGAATATATATTCGAATTTAGAATATTCGTTGACAGCCCTAATGTAGATGTAATATCTAAATGTAAGCAAACACTATTATAGTAACTATAATAATGTAAAAAAATCTATTACAGTTCGACATACAATTAAATCAGTCAAGACCTTATTTTTAAAATTTGTATTACTTTGCATGCATGTTGCTTATGACCAATCTTAATGTTTATTTATGTTTGTATATGATATAGTTTATATAAATTTCCAAATAATTCCCGTTAAAGTTTCCAATTTAGAATATTTCCAAAATTCCCAAGGTTAAGTTTCCATGGAATGTTTCTGGAAATTTATCAGGAATTTACAGGAAACTTTCGGCAACCCTGTGTGTTCTCTGGAATCGAACTCGTGACATTTGCGTTGCTAATGCAATGATCCATCAACTGAGCTACAGGAACAAAATACAGTAACAGTAAAATTACTTCAGTATGCATTGGGCATTCGGCCGTCTTGTAGGTCGGTTTGGAGCGTTCAGTTATGGAGGATGCAGCAGACGTCTGTGATCTGGCAAACTTTAGTGGGACTGTACAGCATCGCTTCACCACTGCGCTCCAGACACCTGAATCATCTCTTTAAAATGCTGAATGCATGCTGGAGCGCTCTGAACATCTGGATGTATGCCTGCTTACAGTGCTCTGATGATCATATGATGAATTACCACTGCCATGACCAATAGAAAATGTGCACAAACATCTCTTTTAAACAAAATTCTTTAACCGTGGACACAACGTTAATTGTTCCACGCGCAGACGGTGCTGACTTCTGTTTGCGCGTATCTTGTTTGAAAAGGTTTATTCGTGAAGTATGGGCAGAACAAGTTTCTGTTATCGTTCTTTGTAAATTGTTGAGTCGCATTAGATTAAATAATAATGGATCCTTGAGCTGTTTCAAACTGAAGAATAGATTTGTGAACTTCTCTGAACAGAAATTCATTTAGTTTGTGTTTAATAAATAAAGCCCACTGACTTGCGTGCATGCCATAGCACAAATCCTGCACAAAAATAACCCAGTCTATGAGAGAATAAGATTAATGAATGGGGGTTTCCCTGAAACAAAGCAGGCAAAAGTTCGGTGACTACTTCATGATTTGACATTTATTTTGTGTATGTAAATCACACACACTTTGTATTACATTGAATGCGGTGTTTTGTTAGTCTTGGTGCAGTTCCAGCATCCCATATACCTTGGTTTTGCCCACTACTCTTTTATTTCTTTTCTTTATTATTCTCACTTTGTTTTGATATGTGATGAAGTTTAGCTGTGATGTAATCAAATTTGCCCTGGGATTTAGATGGGATCGGGTGTTCTGGTTTGCATCTTATTTCTCCTGTGCTTTACTGACACCTGTGGATTTCTTACCCAATGCTTTTTCCATGTGTGTTGTAGAAGAACCAACGTGAGCTGGCCAAGATGAGGAAATGTTTGAGACCAGAGGAGTTGGCATCCCAGGTCAACCAGATGGACACAAGACTGCAGCATGAGGAACTTGAGAAGAGCTACCAGGATGTGCTGGTGGAATATCGTAGAGTCCTGGAGCGACTGGCTCAGGTGTAAACAAACAAACAAACAGAAAGAGAGAGAGTTTCTGCACAGTCCTGGAAAGACTGACTGAGACATCTACGCCACACACAAATAGTCCTGGATTGACTTCTGTTCTGTTTTCCCAGTGTTATAAACATGATGCAGCTGCATTTGTTATGGGTAATCATTCATTTAATCTGAGTGCATCTGTCTACTTTGGAGCTGAGCTAAAGATTTTTTGAGCTAATGTTGTCAAGGTTTTTTCCATGAAATGTTTTCCTTACAATGTAAAAATGTAGATTTTCAAGCACTTGGAAAAAATAAAATGTTTTGTATATTGCTCAAATGTACGGCTTGTGACGTATGTCATCTCTTTGGTGATTTTACAAAATAAAAGAGCCTCATTTTTTACTACCTCATTTTAGAAATGTTCATATGCCAAAATAAATAATCTATATTTTCAGTGATATTAATAATGAACAGTGTTGGGGAAAGTTACTTTTAAAAGTAATGCATTACAATATTAAGTTACTCCCCAAAAAGTAACTAATTGTGTTACTTAGTTACTTTTCATGGAAAATTAAGTTACTTTTGCGTTACTTTCTTACTTGGCTGAGGCTTGCTCTCTTTCAGGCCTTGCAGGTGTTTTTTATGATCACAAAAATGTCGAGCTCTGGCCTGCCATCTCCGTTTCTGACTCAAACTGTTTCCGCTTAGGCGCACAGAGTGCGTAATTTTACGTTATACCATGGTCTGTTTAAATACTTGATTCTGATTGGCTGGAAGGTGTGCATTAAAACAGTTTAATGCACAGGTAGTTCCAGTCAGTTTAATTACAGTTAGAAATAATCTGCTACTATAAACATTGGTAACCATAGTAACACAGTTACACTTGCAGAGAGAGCGAGCAAGCGAGACATAAGTGCATCTCTCTTTAAAGTGCGCAGGTTTTATTTCAGCACTACTTTATTTAAAGCGGATGGAGTCCGAGCCTTAACTTAAAAATGACTGTCATTTTTACCCGTCTGTTAAAAAAATTACACTGTAAACATTAATTACAGCTTTAACTTGGCAAATAACCAAGGTATAAGCGGGATAATCCACGGCTAGCCATGCATTAAAGGGTTTTAATGCACTTCGCAGAGACAACCACCCTCCGCTACGCGTCGGGTGGTTCTTCGCCTCTACGTCGTGCATTAAAACCCTTTAATGCATGGCTAGCCGTGGATTATCCCTTACTTAATAGGTTTAGTTTAATTGAATTAATCAAACTGAAAAGTAACTCGCATTACTTTGCTTTAAAAGTAACTCTCTATTAATGTGTAAATTTATAAAGTAATGCGTTACTTTACTCGTTACTTCAAAAAAGTAATTTTATTACGTAATGCACGTTACTTGTAATGCGTTACCCCCAACACTTGTAATGAAATCCTGGCAACAGTCATCCATCTTAAAACACCACATTTAAAAAAAAAACCTTTTCATTATGTAAGTCATATTTTGACAAAAATTTAAAGTAGCTGATGATCTTTTGCATCACAAGAAAGTCATGAAAAATTGAAATAATAATAATAGTATAGATGATATGTACTGTTTCTGGTGTAGGCATCTCTTATACATGACTCAGAAGTGTTATATTAAGTTCCTTGGTTTAATTTCAGTACAGATTATTGTCTGAATCTGCCACACTGGCAGAATGGGGCAGTTAATATTTGTTCCTACAAGAACCTGCAAATGCTGATACTTATTTCTAATTTCAGGTGAGCTAAACTAAATAAATTGTTTACATAGATGTGTGTTTACATAATCCTCATGTGTTCGAGATATAAATGCTTTTAAATTTAAATAATTTGTTAAATAAGCATTTTTTACTTTCTCATTAAATTGAGTGTAAATTTTGTAACATTTTGCATTTACTTTGATACTAGGTACCCGAATGGTTTTTATTAGTGGCCACAAAGAGCAAAGGTCAGATTTTTAACTGTTAGATGAAATAGTAGGCCTACTGTGTATAAAATAGTGCCAATTCCCTTAAGGGGAAGTCATGCCACTAGGCGGCCATCTTTGTAACACCTACGGGCATTTATTTTTGTCATGCAAAAAGTTTACTAAAATCTACTTAAATAGAGAATGACATATATTAAATCGCGTGCTTAAATCACAATTAAACAATATATTTCCGACCAACAATTATACCTGTTATATACTATTGTTTCTTAAGCTCAAATTGTGCAAAAAATATATTTATTTGCAGTCGTTGTAGCTGCTGCATGCGCACAGGTCAGCAACCACCTGAGGCGGACGATACTTAAGTATTTTAAGTAAATTTTCTAAGCATCTGTGCTTTATCAGAGTGTTTGTCTTAGGAAAACATTTACTTTTCTAAAAAAATGTTCACTACATTCTAAAGCATATACTGTGTATTCCTTTTATATTGCGTATTAAAATTGGTTTAATACCTAATTACATAAAAATTGTGTACTTTTACTTTTCTTGAGTACTTAATTAACTTAAACTTAAGTAAAAGTAAAAAAATACAAGATGTTTAATGTAATTAAATATAAACCAAAAACTTGAAATTATGAAATGTAGTGGAGTAAAAATTATGATAATATGTTTTGGAATGTATGTTTTCCAAAGAAAAACACTGATAAAATATGAATACTTAAAAATATACTTTTATGTAGAAAGTAAAAATACTTGAGCAGTGTCCGGCTCTGGCAACCACCTCATGGTTTTTTTAACTTCTGTTGCCAATGCAGCCCCTTTTGCTTTTTGCCACTGGCTGCATTTATAGTAATGGCAGTGATATCTTGTTATATCCAATATCTTTGATAGTACACAGTTCTATGTGATGTTATTATAGAATGATACAGGATTCAAATCACTTCATAAATCTTCACCCTCCCTCTTGCAGTTAATGCATCTTCTGATTGCGTTTGGCGTTGAGTGTTTCTCTAATGACCGTAATGTTCAAGCCCTTCCTGTCACCACACCGACCACTCACACTGATGAATTAATATCCATTCTCCTGAACTCATCGTGGTTAAAAATTAAGGTCTAGAGGTTAATTTCCTTTTCTAGTCCTCTTCAAATGTGAGAAGTTAAGCCTTGACCATGTCAGAAATTAATTGGCCGCTCTTATGTTCCTCTAGTTTCTGAGTTCATATCAAGACCTCACATCTAGGGAATTATTCATGGATCTAATGTGTTAACGAAAGATTGTTTCTAATATAATGGTTGAAGATGATAATAGTAAATGTTTGTGGTAGAACTCAATTTTTTGGCTTATGATAGTTTAGACTGGGATGACTCTAGTAGATTTCATCTGTGCTTTGAAGACGTGTTGTTTTGGTCTTTTCTCAAGGCTGCGGAAGCATGACGGTTTGTATTTGTTAATTCCACAATGTTCCTTTTGTAGATTTTTTATTTATATTTACAAAACTTATCAACAAAACATTGATTAAAATTATAAAACAAATTATATAAAACGAAATTCGTTTTAAAGAAGCAAACATAACTTATGAAGTGGTCAAACATGATGTCTGATCCACTGCATTTTACTCGGCATATTGCCCTTCAATCCATTACCATGCCCTATATGTGATATTTACAACATCTTTTATAATATTTAATTTTTTTAAATTGAAACAAATCAAATTACATTTAACAATATTCAAACATAATATTTAAACATATAAACAGTTTTCTTAAATGGTCAATGCATTGGTATTGTTGTCTTAACTGTGTTACAATGAGTTTAGTTTGAATGATAGCTATTATGACCGACTTGAAATGGGGGAGAAGAGTTTATATCAAATGAAATGTCTGAATGGAAAAGTGTTTAGACTTGAAACAATGTTCAGGCTAAAATGAAATGGCAAGGAGCGTCACATTTCCAGCTGATGTCAGATGTATTCAGGCCAATCAGAACGTACCGGTAAGCTTTTTAATCAGAGGACACTGCACTTTTCAGAACGATGAGCTTTGTACAAAATCGATGCGTTTCAGGGAGGAGCAACAATGTGTTTTTTGAACCATAAACCATGCAAACACATTGTATTACACTAAATAAATAAAATATTTTTTTAGCAAAGTAATTCCCCTTTAAAATTTCCACGTGACAGCCTGTCATGCCAAGTCTTGTATCTCTGGCACAAATTAGGTGGAACTATATCTCATACCCCAACCAAAACCTGTCTACCCAACTAAGCTAGGTTATGTGGTGAAGTGTCCAGTTAAGCTGACTAGTATCTTTTAAGCTGCTTCACCCTGCCTGGTCACCCTTTAGACTAGCTTAAACTAGTCTAAGCTTAACCAACTTGTGCTGTCACCTGTCAAGTACCACAGAAACAAAACCAGCCTTATTGCCGTTCTTATTTACCCAGTGCTCTGTACAGTATAACTACAGGCATTTACTTCTGCTATTTTATTTATATTTGATGTATGTGTTCTAAAACACACCACTATTAACCATACCAACACACACACACACACACACACACACACACACACACACACACACACACACAGGTGAAATGTCTTAAAGCAGCTGACTCTGTGTGTGTTTGGGGAAAATAACTGTGTTTTTGGAGGCATCACTCTGAGTGCTGTGCAAAGCGTAATATGTGCTTGTATTGCAGGGTTTCCCCAAAGGCAGTCACTCAAAGTGTTGAGCTGCTGGGAGCCGAGCACAGACAGCGGAGAGAAACCCGTTTAGATAAATCACACTACAGACTGAGCCTTTTGTGTTTTATCTCAGAGGATCCATCATCATGGTCAGAATCACTGTCAGTCAGTCATCGGAGTTCAGCAGAGAGGTTAGATTACAGAAATACATCTCTGACTCTTCTCTGCTATTTACTATTTAATGTCACCGTAAAATGTACAGTGAAAAACAGTTAAAGGACATTCCCACAATTCCCTGTGTGACTTTTCACATTTGATGATGTTTCATTGAAATAATTACACTCTCTCTCTTATACTTTTTACTAGTTACATTCAGTAGGGTGTTTTAATAATATTAAAATATTTTGATGCTGTTTAAGTAAGCGATAATGTATAGGCAGCAGGTTGTCATAGCAGAAATAAGCCCAGACAGTGTGATCGTTCTTGTATTATACTGAAGGGGATTATTTCGCGATAACAACCTGCTGCCTGTACATTATCCTATATTTTACAACTATTTACCTCGTAAGAAAGATTAAATATTTAATAGTGCTGGGAAACGATTAATCGCGATGAATCGCATAAAAAATAAAAGTGATTATTTTTTTGCATGATATATGAGTGTGCGCTGTGTGTAATTATTATGTATATATAAATACACACATATTCATGTATGTATTTAAGAAACATTTATATGTGTATATACATTCATTTATATTTGTAAATATTCTATACTATATATTAACAATAAAAATAGATATATAAATAAAAATAAAAATGTTCTGAAATGTATATATGTATTTGTGTGTTTAAATTTACATAATAATTACACACAGTACAGAAACATATATTAGGCAAAAATGCACTTTTATTTTGTATGCGATTAATCGCAATTAATCTTTGCCCAGCAATAATTTTAAATATTACCAGAATCAGGCATTTTAGAGTGCTGTGTATTAATGATTGTTTATAACATTATTATCAAAACTTTGCCATGAAAATTTCCATATACAAAACTTTACTGTAATAAAAAAATGCTACTGTATTTTATACAGTTTTAAATGCAAAGTTGTTAACATTTTTCCTGTATTTTTGTATGGACGTTTTCTGGCAACCACAGTTTTTTACAGTAAAAACTACAGATTTTTTTTTACCATGCATAAATCACTGCACTGCAGATTTTCTTTGCCATTTTCCTTGCTTTTCCAATGGCTTCTTAGTATATGACTTTAGATTTGAGCAGTGGAGCATCATACAACACAAGATTTCGGCTTAAAATTTGAAACGTTTCATCTGACTAGGTGGAATCATAGTTTCAGGGTAAATATTTACCTTTATGCATTTGACAGACGCTTTTATGTTTAAGTGACTAACAGTGCATTCAAGGGTATTCATTTTCATCAGCATGTGTGTTTTTGGGGTATCAAACCCACACCTGTTTGCACTGCCAATGCAGTTCACTACCAATTGATCTCCAGAAACATGATCTGTGCTCATCATACAGTATTCAGTTTTTATGAGATGTCATCTCTGGCTGCTCAAAATCTGCAGAATTGCCCGGAGGGAAAGTCATGTAAAGTAATCCAGACTGTAGGAAGGTGTGCTGTTTAGAGTTCTGGATTTAGGCCTGTGTGTTACTGTATATGTCGAGTAGGATATTCCAGTGACAGACAGTGTTTTCCTCTCTTATAATGACTGATTGAAACTTTCAGTCCAGAGTTTTGAATCTCCAGTTACATTATTTGGCACGGCAAACCCGCGCCTCTCGTTACCTGGTGGCGCCTCCGTATGCCCAACCTGAGACAGCGCGAAGCGACTGGAACTCATCCCAGCCGTCCGCAGAAGCCGCACAAACTTGATACCTTTCCATTGGAATCCCACCGTCTCAGTCCCAGAATTCCCAGGGGGTGGGAGAGACAGACGTGTGCTGTATTCCCCCCTGTTCTTATCGTGTTCCCAGACTATTGTCTCTGTGAACGGCCTCTCATGCCTGAGGGACAGCGGTCTTCCTCAAACTCACTTCTCCAGACCTCTCTTTTTCTCCTTTAATTGAGACCTTCTTTAGATACCCTTTGACATACTGACAAGCTGAACCCAAACACGGTTAAAGAAACCAGGTTTGACATCTTTTAATTGTGTGTGCCAGCAAAAGACTGATTACGAGATCAGGTGGATAGGTTGTGCCGTAAACCTGAGACCTGTGTGTGTGTGTGTGTGTGTGTGTGTGTGTGTGTGTGTGTGTGTGTGTGTGTCTGGGGACTTGGTAAAGTGTCACGCTATGTAAACACACACAAACACAGACCTCACTTTATCTGTTCTAGGTGTTTCTCCTGTCAAAGGTTCAGTTTAGATTTAAACATCAGTGGTTTGTGTTACAGGTGAGATTTCTAAGGCTGTGCATTTTTGAGGTAAAACATCCACACGTCACGTAGAGATAAATCAATAGGTACTGAAAGTTAGGGTGACCATACGGTCAATAAATTTGACTTACGTAAGACGCACCAAAATCCTGGACGGGATGCGTCCGGGAAGAATGGCACGTATGGTCACCCTAAGTATTAAAATATTAAATATTTTGAATTACCTCCAGGTATATCACTAGTGTAATGCAAACATGTACTGTACATCTTTTTAGATTATGCACAGGCAAGCATTACTAGTAGGGTTGAGCGGGGCTACTTTACATATTTCTACAGGGCCAAGCAATCTGTGCTTTTGATCTTTTTCTCTTAATTTCAGATGATCTCCTGTGAAATTGTGAAGTTTTGATGTGTTTTGGTTAAGATATTGAACAAAGAGTGTTTTGGAGGCATGAATGTAAATTTCTTCATCTTATGTTTTTTTATTTTTATTTTTGAGTTGGTTGTGTAAGTCATCAAATCCAAGCTTATATTATTTTAATCACGGTCTTGTTACCTAAAACATAACAGCATTTTGAAACATGTCAGCATCTCTTAGTAACTGATAGCTGGGATTAAAAACATTTTTACACAGCGAGGATAGTTGTCACACAGTGTTACAGTGAAGCCTCAGGTATACAATGATAATGAAATGATAACAATATAAATACTATTCATCAAAATGATAACTATTAATACAATATCAGTGGAAATAACTCACAATATGATTTTTTTGTCTTATGTGCAGCCCTTTCAAAGAAATCTATTTCTATGCATTGATACATAATACAATTAGATGAAGGATGATGGATGGATGAATGTGTGGATATATATCTATTATAGGCAGATCTATAAACAATATCCACCTTTAGTATATAGACAGAATTTGATTGAATAATTTGTGTTTAAACTACATTTTCTAGCAGGTGTTACAACAAACCCCCTGATTGTTACAATGAACCCCACCTATGGGGAAGTTGTCACGTTTGCACTCCTGCCACTTTTGGGGCCCTATTTTAACGATCTGAAATGCAAGTGCGAAGCACAACGCGCAAGTGAGTTTGTGGGCGGATCTTGGGCGCTGTTGCTATTTTTGCAATGATGTCAGGAGACGGGGGAATCCCAAGCTTGCCAGCATAAATCGGGCACGCCGTGTAACGGGAGGTGGATCTGCCTCTACAGAGACACCAGCAGAGGACATCGCTGCGTCCACCCTCACCGCTGAAAGGGTTGAAGGCGGTTTGGGGGCTTTGAGATCGGACCCAAGAAACGCAAGCATATTCATATACATTAAGGTTTCTTATGAAAACATTTTAATTATTATTTACATAAAATAAACGTAATACAGCCACACAACAAACTTATGAAAATATTTTAATTGTTATTTGCATGAGAATTTTTTAACGCAGCCACACAATAAATAAAAACTATCACCACAATGCTCACCACTATGATTCCCCTTATCTCGTGTTTTAATATTTTTAAGTGTAACAATTTATGATTTGCAAAAATAACTGTTGCATCTGTGTAGATTAGATAAGCAAAGTGTGTGCGCGTTGTGCACGCTATACATTATGGTCAAGCATGCGCCCTTAAAATAGCATAATGAACAACGCGCCACTGACTTTAAACTTTTTTTCTGGTCAGTGGCGCAATTGTTTTTTGAAACTGCAAAATAGCATCAGGGATAGTTTGCGCCGGAACACGCCTCTTTTTTGCGCTGAACCGCCCAGGGAGCGCAAGTTCATTCCCTAGTTTGCCGACGTGCGTCTGTGACGGGAAAAACCCGCTGTGCAAAATACGAAATGATACATGCGTCACTGACAAAGTCAATTGCGCTGGGTGCAAGATAGAGCCCTTGGTGTCATTGTACGATATTGGTAGGTCCCACAAACAAACTTTTTTTTAGAAGAGATGTGTGTGTTATTTGTGTAAAAATTGTATCTAACTTAAATATTATTTGAATGACAAAGCCAAAATCGTTACTTTGTGCCTCGCTCTCTCCTACTACTATTGCTAATGCTTTGAGGTAGTAATTTAAACATGCCCCTTTCCTTGAATAATAAACATCAGTGGGTAACTTTACCATTTGTGACACCTCAAAATAAGCTTTTTTGGGATCAGTCAAATCTAATGTTAAAGGGGACATTTCACAATACTTTTTTAATATATATATCAAATAAATCTTTGATGTCCCCAGAGAACATATTTGAAGTTCTAGCTCAAAATCTTATATAGATCATTTATTTTAGCATGTTAAAATTGCCATTTTGTAGGTGTGAGCAAAAATTTGCCATTTTGGGTGTGTCCTTTAAAATGCAAATGAGCTGATCTCTGCACTAAATGACAGTGCTGTGGTTGGATAGTGCAGATAAAGGGGGCGGTATTATCCCATTCTGACATCATAAGGACAGACAAATTTCAATAACCTAATTTGTCACGTCCTTGCAGAGAATGGTTTACCAAAACTAAGTTACTGGGTTGATCTTTTTCACATTTTTTAGGTTGATAAACGCAGTGGGGATCCAATTATAGCACTTAAACATGGAAAATGTCAGATTTTCATGATATGTCCCCTTTAAGGTATTGTTTTTACCATGTTGCATGAAGGCATGAGAGCAATTCTGCATGTTATTCCTTTAAACATTTAAAATGATTTATTGCAATAAGGTTAAACATTAGTAAATGCATTACCTAACATGACATGAACTAACCTAAATAAGTTAATGTATTAACTTCATAGTTCAATATAGTTTTCAGCATAATGTTGTTAATTTAAGTCAATGGTTCTCAAACTGGGGTCGAGAGATGTTGCCGGGGCCCCCAGTTTTATGACATTAATACATTAATTTGTCATAAATTCTGTATTATTTTTAAACATCAGAAAAGTAAGGCTACTAATCAATAGCTCATTATGTCATATTATATGTTTTGTTGAATTCTGATTTCAAGTTTGATATCATTTTATGTCATGAATTTTATTTGGGGATGCAAAGGGATGCACGTTTGAGAACCACTGATGTAATGTCAGTACAATTGTTCATGTTAATTCATTGTGCATCAACTAATGTAAACACGTACAACTTTTGATTGTATAAATGTATTAGTAAATGCTGAAATGAACATGAACTATGATGAATAAATGCTGTAGAAGTATATTGATCATTGTTAGTTCATGTCCACTAATGTAGTTTAGTATTAGGATTTGCCCCAATACTTAATCTTATAGCTGAGATGAAATCAGATTTTTGAGCATGCTGCACTGTAAGGTCAAAATGAAAATTGCATAAAAATCTGCATTAATACTGTAAGAAAGCACTTGTTCACTGTGTTTTTGGTTGTAATGATTGACATTGATTGAACTGTCGCAGTCCTCTGCTTGTTATTTTTTGTCACTCATGATGTATGTAGGTAGTACTGAGATTACAAACAATCACGTCCTGAATCGTGGCTTTATAACGCTCAGGTTACCAACTCTAAACCTCTTTCCTGCCAGTAAGGCGTGGTGAAACGTTTAAACTACATGTCATCCCCATCTGATGGGCTTATTTATTACATTGCTTTCTCGTTTGTTCACTTGTTTAACGTGTTTTTCTTTTAATTGACTTGAACAAATGCTAATGGCTCCATGTGGTTGGGCTGAATGAGCCGCGTTGAGTGACCTTCACTCACAGCGACAGTCACATGTTCTCAGTTCAGATTATCAGAAAGTGCTGTAAGAGATTTCTGTTTGATACTTCTGCTTGAGAGGAGGCGGTCTCATTACACACAGTCCAATTCAAACAGTCTCACTATACTTTTTTACACCAATTAAGTGGTGGAGCCAATTTTTCACTATAAAAATCATAGCAAAGATTTGCATAATTTTTAAACAAGTACATTTCTTTCTGAAGGGAAAACAAAACACTTGATGGAAATCAGAGCAGCTCAGCACGATTGTTTGCAACTGGTGCAGAAATACATCAGATCGAGCTGTGGAGACATTAATCTTCTGAATCTACGGAGGTCTGGTGGTCTGCAGTCTTAGATCAGAAACTGAACAAACACAGACACAAGGCGAGGGGTTGCACAGATGTGTATGGTCATATAGAGAGAGAGAGAGAGATAGCATCAGGGCAGGCAGTCAGGATGTCGGTGATGTTGTGAGGTGATGGATCTGTGAGCCCTCTGGTAATTCAGTTTAAACCCTCCACATACATCTGAATTATTCTTTTACAGTCCTGTGTTTACTGACAGACCCCCATTTAACTCATCTTGTCATCATTCACTGGCAGTACAGTACAGGTCACTTAAAAATGTTGTTTTTGTGTAATTTCTACACTGTAAAAAGTTTGCTGTAGTTATGCAGCTGTTTGCCAGTAACTAAATGTAGATTTAAAGGAAAACACCACCGTTTTTCAATATTTTACTATGTTCTTACCTCAACTTAGACTAATGAATACACACCGATCTTTTATCAATGCGTGCACTTTTAATCTTTGTACAGCACCTTGTGAATGTGTTAGCATTTAGCCTAGCCCCATTCATTTCTTAGGATCCAAACAGGACTTGTTAATGTTTAATTAAGCAATATCGCTCGAGTAGGAGTGTGATATAGCTTTATATCATCACGGCTGTGATTAGGCCAGAGGCACGAGGCCGAGTGCCGGAGGCAATCACAGCCGTGATGATATAGAGCTATATCACACGACTCCGAGAGCGATATTGCTTTTATATAACAGTTCGACGGCACATGTTTGAAAAACGAAAACTAGAAAACAACAACGGAGTTATTTTAAAAGCCTCTTTGTTTGAGAACTACTTCTTCCGCCACGGATTTGAGGGCGGCCAGAATGACAGGTAAAACTTCCGGCTGCTTTGAATCTTATAATAACTCAATGGACGGAAAAGCCGTTACTTTATATTACCGTTTCTTGGTCACAAAGTGTAGTTTTAAGATTAGTTCAGTCGAGAATGTATATGTATTATATTTAAATCTGCAGTCGATTAGTAAAGATAGCGCCTGTTTGAACGAGTGCTTACTGAGATTCGGTACGAATGAGAACCAAAGCATGAGCGGACGTGAGTGTTCACTCGCCCCGCTGACCACCGCCCTCTCTAGGCTACATCTCTGACTGGGATTCCCTGGCTCTCATGTTGGCCTTGTTTGTTTATGATCGTCAAAATGAGACCAAATCAGCAGTATTTGGTGTCATGATTAAACGATTACTTGTTTTTTATTCATATTTAGTGTCTTTTGTGTTGTTATTGTTTTGGCGCGAGGTAAAATTTAATAAAACTATACTTGTATAACGTTACTATTGCTTTCTCATTTATTCTTAACGCGATACGAGCACTCGATTATTATTATTAAACTTTGTTCTTGTCAGTACTATACAAAACGTTTTTTTATAAGTGTCAGAGAGATGTTTTTGCATGCTGCTTATAAATATACCAGTGGCGATATCTCATAACATGTTTTAATAGTCACGTCACGATAAAGTAAATGATCAATGTCCACATTTTAAAGCTGCGGTGCTTACCTGCAGTTCCACGGTGTTTTCGCGTTCTGATAAAAGATATAGCTCCAGAAAAAAACGAGTGTTTATATTCCTCTTTCCAAGTGTTAATCGTCCACACGATGTGACAAGACATTTTTCCCATTAACTTTAACGTAACATCCAAGAGCGCTGATCTTTGACAGGATAATTACTTCCGATTGGGGATTCACAGACTGATTTATGAGCTAGTAAACTAATGAGACACACGGAGAGTGATTCAAAACAGCGCGTCTGTGTTTTTCCATTCAGAGATGAGCCTGCTTAGGACCTCCATTCACTAGGTGGCGGAATGATATAAAGGTGATGCGGTTACAGTGCCGTTATCAGCACAATATCGCATAGCTCTTAGCCAATCAGATTCGAGAACCAGAAAGAACTGTTGTATAATGTTCATTTATCTTTGAACAAATTGTTGCCAGTAAATAACATCAATTTAAATCTACAGTAAGTTACTGCAAAAAGCTGCCACTAATACTGTCATTTCAGTTTATATTTACATTTGAATATCTATTTTATTTTAATTTACAGCAACAAATGCAAACATTTAAATTATTTTAAAGTTTTTCAAAGCTGTTTATCAGTTTACAATAGTAATAATACATAACTTTCAAAAACACAAAACATAAATCCTATACTTTTAATTAGATGCTAAAGCCTACAATGTAGACCTATTAGCAACATTTACAACTTATCAAATACAGTCCCTAAACCTACCCAAAACTGTTTATTAAAATCATGTACTGTTAGAAATAAAACGCATAACACACAGACAAGTATAATCACAATATCTTATTGAGAAATATCAAAAGCAGTTCAGAGAAATATTAAAGTTATTCATCCACCAGAACGTTAATCTGGCTTATCTGTCAAGGCGCGCATTTTTAATCGACTGAAAGACGGCAATGTCGCAAATCTGTGATGTAGCACACAAGAGTCAATAAATGTAAAAAAAATCCGTAGAAATTGCAGCTGGGTTGCCGGTAATTTACCGTAGATTTAAATTTATGTTATTTACTGGCAAAAGTTTGTTCAAAGTTAAATAAATTTTAAATATTAACAAGTCTTTATCTTTACAGAATAAAACTATACAATAACAGCCTCATGCAAAGCATTCTGGGAATCAGAAATCATCATCAACCTTTTTCAGTTTTTTGCTTCAGATTTTGTTTCCCAGAATGTTTTGCTTGCTGCTGTCTTTCTAGTTTTACTCTGTAAAGACAAAGACTTGTAAATGTTTAATGTTCATTTAACTTTGAACAAAATGTTGTCAGTAAATAACATATATTTAAATCTACGGTAAGTTACCGGCAACCCAGCTGCAATTTCTACAGAATTTTTTTACAGTGTTTTATATCACTGCCATAAACTTTTGTGTTGTAAAGCGAATTCGAGATTAGTCATTTATGGTCGCTGATGAGAATCATAGTAGGAAAAACAAATACATTTATCAAAATATCTTCTTTTGTGTTTATCAGAAAAAAGAAACTCATACAGATATAGAACAACATGAGGATAAGAAAATGATGACAGATTTTTCATTTTTGGGTGAACTATACCTTTAAAGCAGTTTTTTTGTCAATACGTCGATATTATACATTTCAGTGTGTAAATGTACATGTGGTACAACCACCATTAAAATACACACATATTTTCACGAGATCACGTTGATCTTATTTAGCCTAGTTGACCATTGCGTGTAATACTGAATATCAGCACAGATATAATTTGACTGTAAGTTAAGTAGACTTTAAAAAAAAATCAGCTTCTCAATGCCAGTAAAACCACAAAGCTCTGCTCTCATAAAATATCAGCGCTCCAACTTGTAAATGAAATGCTCCAGGCAATATCTGTATGCATTCTCTAGCACTTGCGTGCTCTGTTCTTGACAAACACAAATACAAGCCGAGCGATGAGAACTGTGAAATACTCACCAAATCAGATCAGATCAAACTCTTGTGTAAGATGTTATTGTTTTTTATAGCTTTTTACCTACGGCAGAATAGTTACAATGGCACAAAACACTGGCGAAAAGGTGGAGCGGTGCGATTTGGACACGACCTCATGTGGATTTGAACCCATGACCTCTTCCTACATCTAGCATAGCCATGGGTTACAGTTCCTTACAAAAGCCTCCTGACTATTGAAGCACTTAGTCTCTGATAAAGATTGGTTCATTTCCGTTACCATGTTCATAAACCTCATACTTATATTGTAAATTAATTATTTAAATCAACAGAGCTGGATTTAGCTTTAGGACATGTCTAGTTGTATAAATAAACACACTTAATCTATTTGGCTATGTGAGTTACAGTACGAACACATAGTTCACTCCGCTGGGTTATTTTAACCGATGACTGGGTCAAATATGGACAAACTGAAATATCCCAATTTAGAGATTTGTTAGTAAAATAATCCAGGATCAGGCTTTAGTATAACACCTTTAGTGTGCCTGAAGTTTTCTTGGTTATCTTGACAGATTACAGATCTCTTCATCTCCATCAGGGGCATGACCCTTAGTACAGATTGATTTCTTAGATAGGAACCAGCATACAGTATGTGTGTCTTATCATAGTCAAGTGGATAATGGTTAAAAAGAGTTAGCTTATGTCACATTTTCCAAAATGATCCAACATAAGACTTTGTATATAATTTACAAATAATTTGTTTGAATTGAAACAAATTAAATCGTACAAAATGTACGATTGTTAGACAAAAAAAAAACGTCAGTGCGCAAAACGTACAAAAACGTAGGAATGTGGACTTAAGAATGAATGCGAATTAGCCTCCTCCTAAAAAATATGTACGAATTACATTAGATTGTTTTGCATTTTGTGTGCTTATTATAAAGAAAAAATTTCTGAATTATGCGAATTGGATTTAATTTCAAATTGAGTTACACAAAGTTGAGTTAGAAAAAAACTAAAGCCAAGGCAGGGAGGAATGGGAGGGGCAACGCCAGCCGATGGCCTAAGGAAAGCAGTGAACATATGCATTTAAGTGGGTAAATATATGGCAAAGGTATGTTGATGTGCTACACCTCCTGTTGGCAGCAGGTGGCGCAATTACTAAAACTGAAATGCAGCACATAAATGCCATAATTCTTGGACTGTTATCAAACATTAATTAGGGCACAGATTGAACACTTTTTTTCGGGTTTAAACTAATCCAGAACTAAGCCTTAGTTATTTTAGGAAATTAAAGTAATTTTTACAAGCATAACTACAAAAACATTACAGGTTTGCATCTTGAGACAAAACAATGTTTAAGTTAATGTAAAGCATGCTATTCATGTTGCCAGCAGGTGGTGCTTTGACTGTAACTGAATATTGTAAGTAAACTGAATATTGTATTGAAAGTTGTCCGGGTTGTTAAGAACTATACCCATACCAAGTTTCATGCAAGATCTACGCACCAAGTTTTTTGTTGCATTACAGGAGGCGCTACAGAGCCAACCTTCGCCTGGGCCTAATTGCCGACGACTCTGACTTTGTGCCAAGCTTCAAGAGTTTTTGAGCATGTTAGGTGCCCCAAATGCCCAAAAGTAAAAAAAATGAAAGAAAGAAATGAAAGTAGATTTTAATTCTGTTAAAATGCATGGACATTATTAATATATATTGTATTTTATTGTATTGTTATGATTTTGAGTGTGATTATAACATTGCTTTGGAGTTTGCAGTAATTTTTCTTCTGGATTTCCACAGAATGTGTATTTATATCATCACCCAGCAGAACATTGTGAAAACCAGTAATCACACCATGTAACATAATCTGTGTTTTTCGTTGGAGTTTTCTTAATATTTTCAATAAATTATATATTTCTGGATTTGTAATTAAAGCTTTTTTTTAGTTTTTCAGAGAGAATTTTGGGGGTTTTCATGCAGTGCGATCTCTTAGTAAGGGAATAGGAATGTTGCCAGTGCCGCGAGGAGACAAGCTGACGTTTCCCAGATGCTGAGAGCTAATTAGCCCGGAGTATTCCCATGATGCCGAGTGTGTGAGAAACCAGAGGAGTGTGTGGCCCTAAGAGATCACTATACTCCTGCACCTCAACCTTACTGAACTGATCCTGTTTACATACTGCAAACACCTCTTTGGTATTTGCTTTACAACCCTACAGGGAGTTATTTCAGAGAGTGAGAAACTGTCATCCTATAATAGGGTTATTTCAGAAAGATGGTTTGTGAAAGGAAAATGAATTCTATGGGAACCTGTTTTCTCTGTGTTATTCTGAGGGAGTTTGATGCTTTATTTAATTGACTTTTTTTCTGTTGCTCTATTATAAGACCTCTCTTTCTCCACTATCCGCCCTCTCTGAACCTGTGGCCACTGGCTGTTTTTCGTAGGCTTTGTACTTTAATTACACATCTATCCGTTCTGACACATACTGTACGGTCTCGCTCCCACACACCTCTGCTTCTGTCCCTGCTGGGCTTTTGTGTTCACAAACACTACAGTATGAACAGAACTTTATTTGTCAGACATTTGTAGATGAGTCGCATCTCTCTGAAATCAGATCTGAACTCTACTCATCACACGCCATATTACTCATTCTGTTTGTGCACTTTATACAGTAGGCTGTTTTGGCATGTGTGACTCATTATTTGAAATAATTACTTGAGCAATTACATTTTACACTTTAATATCTATCAAACTTCTGTTCTGATTGGACCATTCAAATCTGTTGTAAAGTGATGTTAAAGGAACCAAACAGGTTACACTGCAAAAAATGACTTTCTTACTTAGTATTTTTGTCTTGTTTTCAGTAGAAATATCTAAAAATTCTTAAATCAAGATGTATTTTCTTGAGGAGCAAAATGACCTAAGAAAATAATACTAGTTTTTAGACAAAAAATATACGGTTACACTTTATTTTGATAGTCCACTTTAGACATTCTACTAACTATAAATAACTTTGCAACTACATGTCAACTAACTTTCAATAATTTGCAACTATACGTCAACTAACTGTCATTAGTGTATTAGTAGACTGTAAGGGTTGGGGTTAGGGAAGAGGTTTGGGTTAGTGGAATAAGTTGACATGCACCTGCAAAGACACTAATAGACAGTTGAATGTCTGTTGAGATATCATCACAATAAAGTGTTAGTAGATATTAAGCAGACAGTCTAAAGATTGGTAGTTGATAAGTAGTTGCAAAGTTACTTATAATTAGTAAAATGTCTAAAGTGGACTATCGAAATAAAGTGTTACCAGATATACAATTTAAGTGAATTTGTGCTTAAAACAAGCAAAAATATCTGCCAATGGGGTGAGAAAATTTAACTTGAATTACTTGAATTTAGTGTTTAAGAAAAAACAAATCTTACTTCATATTTTTTTTCTCACCCCATTGGCAGTTAATTTTGCTTGTTTTAAGGACAATTTCACTTAAATTGTATATTATTTGTCTTAAAACTAGACTTATTTATTAAGGTCAATTTGCTCATCAAGAAAAAGCATCTTAATTTAGGAATTTTATGATATTTCTACTGAAAACAAGACAAAAATACTAAGTAAGAAAGTAATTTTTTGCAGTGTACTTATTATTTATCCTACTATGAAAGTCAATGGTGCCCCAGAACTGCTTTGTTACAAACATTCTTCAAAATATCTTCTTTTGTATTCAGCAGAACAAAGAATTTTGTATAGGTTTGTTATAACATGAAAGGGAGTCAATGATGACAGAATAACATTTACGGTGAACTATCCCTTTAAGTACATATTTTGCACCAGATTACAAACTATAAAAAAAATGTATTCATTGATTTTGATAAATTGAACTAAAATAAAATTTTTCTCACCTTTGTTATGCGCTTAAGATGTAAAACTGTAGTGACAAACATATTTTTGGAGATAACTTAAACCCCCACTCAGTGAATTAAAGATATAGTAGTGAATGACATTTGCCAACACTTCCTAATGTTTGAAATGTTTATCATATATACAGCATCATTGTTTTCTTTTCTAAACATAGCTGTTGTCCATATTGATCAGTAACAGATCACAGCGAATGAATCAGGCTGATGTGATGTCTTCAGAGACACTTTGTGTTGGGAGGGTTGGGAAACTTGTCTTTGTCAAGGTCTCCTAGCAACAGTCTAACCAGTACAGAGATGTGATGTGTATCAAACAGTGTTCGAATTATGTCAAAGATTATGGGGGTCCCCAGCTAGGCCCAACCCCCAAGCCAAACCCTCCATAGGGTCACCGTGATTTCACGAAAGTAAGATGTGATCCTGGATCAACATTTTTTTTGTTGGTCCTGGATCAATGTTTTAATCAAAGAAATGCCAAATTACCCTTAACTCAAACCCTAACCATTTTTACCCCTCAAATTACTGTAAAATAATAGTTTGAGAAGAATTTACAAGAAAAATTCGCCCTTAACCCTAAAGATTACTACAGATAATAACTAAAGATTCTTACCGTCAATGAGGTAAAAATAATCCACATGCAAAAACACTGACTCGACATTGACTCATCAGAAAACAGCGTAAGGCGCACTTGATAGTCAGATAGAAGTCTTTTAGATGAGTTTATTGGGAAATTTGGACAAATAATGGACAATATTGCTTTGTTGTAGCACAGCATGAGAATTTTAATTCAGTGTAGTATGTAGTTGATGTAGTATTTTAATTTGAATTAAAACCAGGAGACCCCTCTACTGTGCTTTATAGGGGGTCCGGGACCACCCCAGCCCCCCTCAATTTGAACACTGGTATCAAAGATACTCAATAAAACAAGATTGAGCACTACTATTACTATGAATATGGAACAATGAGAACTTTCAATATGGCCGCTCTAGGGACAGAAGTCCCGCCTTCCTCTTAAAAAAACTATCATCAATCTATAAAGTCATACTATGTCAATTCAAGCAAGTTTAAGTTATTAACAAGGATGTACACTGTAAAAATTCCTTGTTGCACTTGAATCAACTTAAATTTACAATTTATAGCAACTTCTCACTAGTCAAAAATCTTTATATATTTTTTTTTATTTTATACTATTTTTATAGTCTAGATGACATTACTTATAAACAAGTTGCAATTATTTAACTTAAGGTTTAGTTTTACTTTTACTCAAATTATGTTGATAGGACTTTTTAGAGTGTGGGGAAGAGTCGCGGGGCACTTTTTAGGTATGCAGTAGCTGAAATGACAGCGAATAAAGGTGTTTTATCATGTAATTTTAGCGAAAGAAACAAAAGAAATGGAACAGTTGATGTAAGGTTTAATTTTTGATCAGAAATATGTTGTTTAATTGTAATTTTTACTGAAAAAACTGCCTGGATGTGTTGCAAACTTTTAGACTTTGTGTGTACTTTTCTTCATCCCATGACACAATATCAACATTCATTCATTAAAGAAGCTCTAAAATCCCCCCTTACCTAGAAAATTTACTTTTCAATTAGTTTCTTTGCAACAGTCACACAAAACAGGCTGTTGGGGATTCCCTATCAATGTGATGTCACATTGATTACGCCCTACCCATGACCGCTCACAGACTCTGCCTTATGAGCATGTAGTTCAATCTTCTGCCAGAGACACATGTTTTGATGTAGTCCAAAGCACATGTGTAAGCACTCTACCCCATACTTTGTATACAGGGAGGGGAACAGAAGCTTTCGTTGCATTTAAAGAGACACACACAAAAACAACAAGTTTTTTATTGCAGCCACAAATATCCGTGTTGAACATCGTATGATGAAAGATCTGTGGTGTATTTTGAGCTGAAACTTTACAGACACACTCTGGGGATACCAGAGACATTTTTATATTGCTGAAAACAACTATGTTAGGTGCCCTTTTAAAAATGTAGCCTATCAAATGTTTTTGAATCTACAATGCACCTTTTGCAGAAATACACCTTGTTTAAAACAACAGGAAGTGTTCAGAAACTCAGTGAACCTGTGGCAACATTTTCTCTCTCTTTTTCAGGGCTCTGTCTCGTTTCCAGATCTCAGCGCTCTGATGGCAGGTCATGGCAGTGGTGACCTGCTCTCTGTATGCTGAATGTTGTTATTATTGGTGTTCTGTGGCCTCAGGGCAGCCTGTCATCTCAGGGTGGGGAGGAAACACAGAGATCTCGGTGCTGGCTCACAGCTGTGCAGGTCTGGTGGTCCATTTAGACCTCCACTCTCCTCTGCACCTCCCTGGAGGGAGATCTGCTCCAACCAAATCAGAGGAAAAACTGCCTAATCCTTAAAACATCTCATTCTGCTTTGGGCACAAACTAAATTCACCACATGTTGCAACTTCGTCCAGCGACTACTATAATCGTCACATTCAGATTTTTCATGCACAAATAAACCTTTGCAAATGAGACTTTTTTTATCACTTTTAAAAACCAAAATCCAGGCGGCCTCATGCCCCCTCACCTCAGACAGGTGCTGAAAGGATATTTCCCAGCAGGAGAAGGCTGTTTAGATGCCCTCGTATGGATTCATTTGGGAGAACATGTGCTGAGACACCTGCGAGTCGTGTGTGTTTGTCAAATCGAGTACAGTTGCAAGAGCTCTGTAGCTGAACTCATTTGAGCTCCTACTGTGGCAACATATTCAGATAATGACGTAAGATCTGGTCCTCCAGTTGATGCATTTTACAAAATAATTTCCATGTTTTCCAACCGCTACTATTTTTTTCTCACTTTTGCTTACAAAACAGCTCTAAAACTGGAGATATATTCATTTTGAAAGCATCTGTATCGTTGGATCTTGATCTGTTCTATTCCTGGCCGGGTGGGAGGGCTTTCTCTGCTGTGTAAATAGGTTTGCAAATTGTGCATGCCCTTTGACAGGGTCTGTAATTGCATGCGTCTTGGAGTATTTTGCTTGGCAGGCTGGTGGGTTAGCCCTTGAACCAACCCTGCTTCAAAGGTCCTTCAAAACTCTTCTTCATCTCTATTCCATTGGGTTTTGTCCTGGAATGGGGATTGAAGATTTTGTCAGTGACACAATATACATGTCTAGTCAATGAAAGTGGCCAACCTGATAACTCGATCTTGATATCATCCAGACATGTAAACCTTCCATAATATTTTGCACATACAGCAACCTTTGACCTTCTCAGCGAGCTCTATTTTTATTGCAATGCCCGTCTTAATCCTCTAGTCTGGGTAATTTAACATGATCAGACCTGATTTACATTCAGAGCCTAATGATTAGGATCTTTAAGCGGAGATATTTTCAGAAAGTTTGGGAATATTGTTTACTTTTGATCTTTGAGACTTCCCATATGATTCTGCACTATGCTAGATTTAAAATATTTGGCTAAGTGGGTGTATAATCGGTCCATTCTCAGGATATTGTGACATTTTTTGTTTTTAAATTTTAACCCTGTTACAGTAAATTTGAAAATCTTTTTGAATGTATTCATTCTGTTAGTATCAGTTTCTATGGTCCTAATAGAAAGTCAGATACTGTAATGGATTAAAGGATAATCTATGACATTTCTTTTTGAAAAGTATTTTGTAGAACAACCCTTCAAACCTGTTACAATGTTGCTCTGTTTTTTTACCTCTTCAGACCTGATTTTTCCAGTGTACCTTATTTTGATTGGTTGATCAGCATTTTTATTGGTTTGAACCACAAAACATGTGATGTCCATTCCAGTGGATGCAGGGTCTGAAGGGGTTAAACATGGATAGTAAAATGATACAAACACAATTCATGTTTTTTTATTAATTAATTATTTTAAATTCTTCTGGTAAAAGTCACACATTTTAATCCCAATATCTTTTTTAAATAACATGTCTAACATTTTGGGATGGTTTCCACACTGAAAAAAACAACTTGTAAACTTTACTTAAAAAAATCCTCGTAACAATTTGCACGAACTTTTTTTAAGTAAAATTTACTGCTTTTTTATAAGTAAAACTTACCTACTAAAATCAAATAAAATTTACTTAAAATTGCATGATAAAACATATGTTAAATAATTAATTAAATGTTACTTAATTATTTTATTTAGAAGTTAGATTTATTTTAATCGTTTAGGTAAAGTCTATTAGGTTTTTTTTGAAAATTGAAGCATTGCTGTCCTAATAATATTAAATAAATCGTATTTTCTGTTTGTTATTTTCTTTACACATTTCTATGGACCTAGTTATTTTTAGTGTTATAAATGGCATTATAACACAAAATTCATGACTGACAACAAGTCAGTCATTGAATAAACTTAATTCTGAACAGAAACGCACACAAACTGTGTTTCTGACATGCATTATCAGCACTGTGGAGAGAATTACAATACAATGTTCTGAACAGGGTTCATGTAAAGAAACACTGATCACCTAAACGGTGACTTCACAAAAATTATAATTTACAACAAAACAATATCAATAATATAAGAGCTTAAACCTTTATGACATTTTGCTAACAAATATTTAAGTAGTTAAAGTTCTTATCAGTTCTTATTCTGTGATAAAGCTTAAAAAAATAAAAATATTCATGCGCAAAGCATTGTGGGTATTCCTTACAACATGTGCAAATAAATGTAAGTAAATTTGTACTTAGATTTTTTAGTTAAATGGATTTAAAATTTACTTAATTATTTTATGACTATGTGCAGTGACTATAAAACAGTTAAATAATACACGAAAATATCTAATAAGACTTACTATTCCCACACAGTTCATTTTTTACATGAATTAATTGTGTATTTATCATCATTTTACTTAGGAAAATCTAGTTCTCAATAAATGTTAATATTACTATGTAGAAATTATGAGAGCTAATTTAATAAATATTACTACACCAAAAAGTTCGTTTTTTCAGTGCAGACAGGGCTTATCCTAGTAATCCCAGACTAAAATGCATGACTAGTCTATATTACTAGTCTAATCCCTGTCCGGGAAACCGCCCCAGAATGTTTAGAATTGTACACTGTAAAAATTATTGTGCTGCCTTAAAATGCTTTTGTTTAATCAACTCAAATTTACAAGTTATTTCAATTCACTATTATTTATCTTGACTAGAGATGAGTATTATTTAACTTAAAAATACACAAATTTACAAGTTGTAACAAGATAAATAATAAGTCTGAGTTGATAAAACAAAAAAATAAGGCACCCTGTAAAAAGTGTTTCTGTGCCTTAGCAGATTTAACAAAATAAAATGAGTAAACTGTTACAATTTTTTAATTCTTATTTTTTAAAATAACATAATAATTTGAGTAATTCTAAATGAACACATCATTGAGTAAATTCAACTTAATTCATCAAAACATCATGCATAATTCGCTTAAATTTGTAAGAAGGAAATGAATTTAATCATTTTGTGTTGAAACGTGATTTTATTATTAAACAACTAACTAGGCAGTGGACTTGTAGTTCCCAGCATGCTTTGCATGGGACTGCATTTGGAGAGTATAAGTAAGGAATAATTGATGACGGGCCATTGAATTATAAGAAAATAATGCACACCCAAGGTGCAATGATTACACCGTGGGTGTGCATTATTTTCAAATAATTCAAAGGACCTGAGTCAATTATTCCTCTTATACCACGGTTACCACAAACATTGCTCTGGTGCCTATTTTTAAGAGATTTAACAAGTTAGGTGTGCGGTTATCAGAAACTAATGCATACCCACGGAACATTTCTCAGCCAATCAGATTACAGCATTCAACAGACCCGTGGTATATTTGAATTTAAACTCTATTTCATGTGTTTTTAACTAAAAAGAAAGACTTGCTAGTGTTTAATGTTCATTTATCTTCAAGATTTGGAAGAGTTTATGTTTCTTCTTTTGAGTTTTGTAGTTATGATTGTTTAGAAGAACAATCTTCTTGTGCATAGATAGACTGCATACTGAAGTATATTGCACTTTAAAGCTGCCCAAACGAAACTAAGTGGGTGCGTTGATTGAATAAATGTTTCGTGCCCTCGTCTCACGGAATAAAAGAACAACAACAAACCATAAACAATATAATAATAATAAAATAAATTAAGAAATCAGAAGACATTAAATACTATTTTTTCATTTAAATGTTACCTATTTTAATTAAGTCTGTGTATAATATGCTGATATTTTTTACATTGGTTGTACTTAATTTATTTGCTTTTTTGCTCTGAAATCCATATTACAAAAAGTAATTGGAAAATGTTGCCTTTATTTTATTGAGTTAGATCTAAGTAACTGTTTTTTACAGTGCAGCAAAGATTTAACAGTGACACTGTAAAAACTTGGATTAACTTAAAAATTATTTTAATTGGTAACATAAATTTTTTTGTTGGTGTTTAAATGAAAATACTTAAAAGTTAAATTGAGAAAACTTACATTTTTAGGTGTTACCAACTGACTTTTTTTTATGTTGATTCTTTTTACAGTGTATTTTCTTTACTAACCTTATAGATTTAAATCAGCAAAAGATTTAAAAAATATTTTTTCTTGTTGTATAGTCAGTCTTTAACAACACTGTCCAAATTATTGTTAGCTACCCTGTAAAAAAATAATATCAACATACATTTTGTTTTACTTTAACTTAACAAATTAATTTAATTTAAACTTGTTTATAAGTTATGTCAACTATATACTAGTCAAAAGCTTAAAATATATTTTTCAAATGACTTTTTGATTTTGCAGTGTACTGTATGTTCTATAAACATTACAGAGGTTTCTGTTGTGACAATGCAATTTTTACTACCATCCCATGAGAATACAGCAAAGTTAGTATCAATATCTAAGTCACTTTAAAATCAAACAGCACGTGAATTGAGTCTGTATGGGTGTGACTGATGGAGAGCTCGGCCGCTGATCTACAGATAGGTCCGCTCCACCCTGACTAATGGTGTAGCTCTATGAAATGGTCTGTGAACATGATGCTTGTTCTGGAGTTAGGGCAAAAAAACAGGAACATAAATAAACAGAAAAGAAGAAAGAGTAACATGTGGTTTTATTTCTACCCTAACCTCTCAATTGGCTGCACACAGGAGGGGAATCAAGATTTCAACCCAGTCCTTTGTATATGGTGAGAGAGATTTATTGTGCAAGTGTCCATCTTTTCTAAAGCTTATTTCAGAATAAAAGCTTACTTAGTTCTTCATATCAAGTGAGGTAACAGAATAAACACCGTCAGACCGGAAAACAAATCATTCAAGCCATATCTATGAGTAACACTCTGCATCCTCTATTACAGTAAAAGTTAACCACAGACCACTTTTCATCTGGATTTCTATCTGAAAATGTATATACACAAATGCACACCAATTTCCCAAGGCTTAGGATCAACTGCTTACTGCACTTCCTAAGTTCCTAATAGGAAACATGATTTGTGTATAATAAATCTTTTGCTTATCTGGAAGCTTGATGCCAAGCGACTGATTTACTGAAGTTTTTTAGAGAACAGAGTTGATTGCAAAAAAGTGACCGGCTAGAGCTCCTAAATGACAAAAACTTAAGGTACCAAAATCATTGGACCCTACATCTTAAGCCATAGAGATGTAGATCTGTGTGAGGACCTTCATCAGGCATTTAAAACTTTTACATTTACAATTTTATCCACAGTGACTTTTTTGCATAAATGTGAACTTGCGTTGGGTTTTATGTTGAGCTGTTATATCATTCATGTTATAAGTTATACATTAAAGCACTCAACATTGCACAATCAGCAAAGCACAAGATAAAAGAAAGTAAAACTACAAGAATGTAATAAAAAAGGTAAAAACTGAGACGGCTGATTTTTGTAGCTCCTCTTAGATATTTGTCTAGTGAATGAGGCAGCTGGACAGATGTGGGTCGTGGCCCTTGTCAGCAGTGTAGTAACAGCTGCACAATCATGGTTTCAGTCTTTCCTCCACCTGGACGGAAGAACTTCATCACGTCTTTCTGGATATTGATGAGCTGGTTCCACGCGCTGCTGTTACGAAGTGACGTGATTGGTTGAGATGGTGGGCCGTGCAGGTGCTGGTAATCACAGAGGTTTTAAAAGACACACTCCTCACTGTCTGGAGGACTGCACACACATGCACACTAAATCTGATGTACATGAGCCCTATACGCACTTTATATGTTCTGCTAATCAGTGAAGATTGACCAAATGCAGAAAAAAACATTTTGACCTTCAGCTTTGATTCTGTGCTGCCCAGAGGAAAATGCATTTCTTTTAAGGTTTCAAGAAACACAGCTGAACTTTTGGTTATGTTAAGTGTCATTGTTGTGTTTGTCCTACAACAGAAATATATAACTAAACTTGATTTTCTTAATGAAAGGGGAGTTGTGTTTGCTTGTGCAAAAACAGCCAAGATCCTATGTGCAGTTGCTAAGGTGTTTCTAGCACATCTACTATGTGAAAATGTTCCTATAGGTCAGTCGTAAAGCATTGCGTTAGCACCACAAACAGTTGTGTGCTCGATCCCAGGAAAAAAAATGTAATGACCTTGTAATGCACTGGAAGTTGTTTGAATGAAAGCGAATTAATGCATAAATGTACGTTGTTAATTTTACCATATATTATATATATTGTTTACTATTACTTTTCTGAATCAGATTTACAATCTTCACCTGCTTGATTTTAAAAACAAAATCTACAGACCTACAGCAATTGAATTCATTATTAAGGTCTGGAAAGTCATTTAATGCTTTTAAGTTGGTGCAGCAATCCTCCACTTAACAACACCTTAGAAACCACTCCCATTACCGATATTCCCCTAATATTGTAATTTAAGTTACAAGACAGTGACAAAAATAATGTAAGGTTGAGAAGCAGTCAGGCTTCAAATGCAACCACTCCACCTAAAAAGAGCTGTTAGCGGTCACAGAAGCATTACGATTAGCTAAGGCAGAATCAATGGTTCTGATTTTACTAGACCTATCAGCAGCCTTTGACACAGTCAATCATCAGATCTTACTTGCCACCCTATCATCACTAGAGATCACGGGTACTCTCCTCCAATGGTTCAAATCATATCTCTGAGAGATCATTCAGGGTGTCGTGGAAGGGTACACAGTCCACAGCTCACAAGATGGTCACTGGGGTCCCTCAGGGATCAGTGCTTGGTCCACTCCTTTTTTCATCAACACAACATCCGTAGGACCTATCATACAGGCACATGGCTTCACCTACCACTGTTATACTGATGACACACATATCTTCTTTTCATTTCACCTAGATGATCCCACCATAGCAGCACGCATTACAGCCTGCTTAGAAGACATCTCAGCTTGGATGAAGAAACACCGCCTCCAGCTGAACCTCAATAAGACAGAGTTGCTTGTTTTTCCGGGACAACCCATGCTACAGCCCAACCTATCCATTCAATTTGGCAACACAACCATTTCTCCTTCCAAAACGGCAAGAATCCTTGGTGTAGTCTTTAATGACGAACTGTTCTTCTCTTATAACATTGCATGATCATGCCGTTTTGTGTTATACAATATCAGGAAGATGCCATCATATCTTACAGAGCATGCTGCATGACTTCTGATTCCAGGCTGGACTACTGCAATGCTCTTCTTGCTGGCCTTCCTGCATGGTCTATTAAATCGCTCCAGTTAGTTCAGAGCATACAGCTTGGCTTATCTTCAGAAGCCCAAAGGGTTCATGTAACGCCACTCTTCATCTCTCTCCACTGGCTACCGATTGAAGCGCGTATCAGGTAGAAGTCGCTACCACTCACTTACAGAACTTAACTGAGACCACACCAGCATACTTTCACACCTTCATTTACTTTAATGCCTCATCCATAATACTCTTTCAGTCCTTCGGATGAGACATTAAAATCCCAGGATGTCATTTGAAAAAGAGTAGGGGTGTGCCCTGGCATCCTGGCCAAACTTGCCCATTGGCGTACTAATCATCCCCTCATACTTATTGGCTATATCACTTTGTCTCCTCTCCATTAATAATAAGCTGGTGTGTGGTGGCCGTTCTGGTGCAATATGGCTGCCGTCACATCATCCAGGTGGATGCTGCACATTGGAGGTGGTTGAGAGGAACCCCCCATTCATATGTAAAGCGCTTTGAGTGTTACAAAAAAGTGCTGCATCAATGTAACAAATTATTTGTCCAGTATCTTATCACAAATTAGTAAGAGATCATTTTCTGACTGAGAGAGAGAGCTGTGTTACAATGCACCCACTTTTGTATCCCACCCACCCCTACTGTTAGTGCTGGCGATGGGTGGCAAGCAGCACCAATTAAAATTTTCTCACAAAATTTAAAAATGTCATTTATAACTCTGCAATCTGACATTTTTGTCAAGGAGCAACAAATGAGACACTAAAAGTGGTTATTTTTCTTGCTTGCAAGTGTGGCTGGTTTGAAAAAATGACCTCTGGAATTTGTGTGTGTGTCAGAGCCATGATAACTGCAGTATGTATCTGTAAGAGTGAAATAAAAAGTGTGTGTTCAGGTACAGCATCCGGCTCTGAATGAAGGCTTTGCTCTGAAGAGAGCTGTGTGAATTGCTGTGTGTGTGAGTGAGTCAAAAAAGAAAGAGGGCTCTCTATTGGAAACCCTGCTGGGTCTTGTGGAAGAATACGTTGTGTTCGTGAGTGATTGTATATTCAGTAGCCCACTGATGGCTTTTGAAATGTATGTGAGTGTGTTTTCCGACCCATGCTGTTCTCTGCCAGGAGCTGTCTGTATAGTCGAGCGTTTGTGTGTGTGTGTGTCATCCCTGCTGAGCGCAGTTTGTTCAGAGTGGCTGTAGTGCTGCTGTTTTTTGATTGGTGGGTGATGAAGATGATGAAGAGATGGACAATGTTGAACCCAACAGCGTCGATCTGATCTCCATGGCCCCTCTGGCCTCTTCGCTCGGGGTCTGATCCGCCCATGAGATTATGGCCTCCTTCTACACTGGAGATTCATCTGTACCCATAAACCCATGATCAGTACTGGAGCAGTAAAACAGGTCAACAGCGTGTCCAGGTACAGTTTGTTTGAACAAGCTGCATAGTTTTATATATATAGTTTGTTTTTATGCTAGCACAAACGAACGGTCAAACACAGCACAGCAAATGCAAAGCATTGTTTCTTTGACTCGTATGTGTACGCAGACGTTCAACGCATGCGTATTAAGACAAAAATCAATGCATCTCCTGTGGCTACATACTACATCCTTCGGTACGCGCATGCACAACCTACTCGTTCAAAGTATGTGCAGTAAAAGAAAATTGGCGGTACATAGACTATTCTGATGATGATATTTGCATCAAGGCCGAAGTGTAGTCCATTTTAATATGTATGTAAGTGTCCGCGTAGGCTACAGTGTGCGTAACGCAGTTTTCATCTTCAGAAAAGTGCACGCCTGTACGTGCGCTGCTGGATTTTTAAACCTGTATGCATAGGTTGGGCATGCGCCTGCAGGAAAATGTAGTATGTAGACCAGGAAATGCATTGCATTTTGTCGCAATGTGCATGAGTGGAACATCTGTGTACACGTACAAATCAATTAAACTATAATCTGCAAGGCTGTTGATTTCGACCATGCGCGTACGTTCAAGTACACGTAAAAACAGACTATACAGTTTGGAGGAAATGTTCATTTCATGGAGGAAGTGCTCTGTTCATTCTGCAATATGTTTGATATATTACCATACAGGTTTATAAAAGAATGAGAGTGAATGGCAAAAGATGTACATTAACTTATATACCAATGTGTTTATAACGTATCGTTCTGTAACAATGAGTGCTTTCGAGGTATAAATAGTACTGTCTGGATTTGCCAAACTTTGCCAGGTTAGTGGAATAAAACTACTGTGATATTATACACTAACAGTATCAGTACGATCAGCATATACACCCCAAGTCAAGGAAGACAAAGATTAGGGTTGCATTTGTGGTATGCATCAGATGGTCAGTACACAGACTAAGGGAGACCCGTGTGTGTGCCATCTGAGACTGAGACTTATGTCTGTGTTTATTTTGGGCCAACTCAGTTCCCCTCAAGCCTCTCTTTGGAGGATTGAAAAGCCGACCGTGTGATTCATGTGTGGAGTGGGGACATCAGCGGTCTGTCTGTCCCCAGGGTGGAGATCCGTTCCTGGGGCTGAGGCTTGGAGACAGAGGGACTGACGGCCTGTGAGCCTGGAAGGCTCAGCGCTCTAAATGAGAGTATTGTAAGAGTCAACCTGCTCTCATCTTCATGTACAATCTCTTTTTTTCTTTCTCTCTCAGCACATTACTAGCCCAGACTATGTGACGACAGCCATTGTGTCCGTGTCGACACACATACATACACATTTGTTGAGTATAGAGGCAGCAGTGAGAGTCCCGAGACCTGGGAATCCCCTGATGTACACGCACACACATACCTCATGCTTCTTCCTCTGTGTCTCATTGTATGAAATCAAATGTTGGTGATGAATTTTGAAAACTAAAAAAGCATTTAAAATCAATTTTACATTATTTTATGTGGGGCCTACACTTTAAAAAATATGTACCCTCTTAAAAATATGTAGGCTGACTGATCTCACGGAAAGTCGTAAAATGTGATTAATTGATTTGTGTCCATGGCATGAAATTCAGCTTTTTTGTGCCTTTAGCACGAATGTCTTTTTCGTGTCACTCGCCTGAATTTCTATAAATAGTTTTCCATGTCCGTGGCATGACTTTCTTTTTTTGTCATTTTATGTACATTCATAAAATCAGTAAAAAATGGACAAAGTACTGTGTAAATATGAAGGAATTTTCCGTATTTATGTTTTACAGGCGTTTTACCTGTTTTTTTTTTAAATAACATGTTGCATTATGGGTGCAATAACACCAGCTGCAATCTTTCACTTTTGCCTCTCTATCACCATCTCTGTTTGAAACCTAAAATTACAACTTGCTTGCAGAGTTATTTTCTAACATGGATGATGTTTAACTTCTAAAAAAATGCTGTCAGAACAAGATACAAGTGTTCAACTATTCCAGCATCGACACATGTGATTTAGTAGACAAATCTTCTTTCTGACGTGACGTGTAAGTCAAATGGATATTTACCACAACATTTATCACATTAAATCTACAGTTTGTGTTTGTTTTAGATTCCTTTGAAGTCACCACTATGGTGATTAGTGTTTCCTTTAGTTAGGCTTTTGTCCCTTGACCTTCACAGAACTGACTCTGCTCTTTTAACGTTGCAGTGTTTTTTGCTTTTAGCAATTGCAACTTGTTTATTGCTTGAGGAGAGGTGTTTATCATATCGTTTAAGCTTGATCGTATTTATGTTATGCTGCCTAACATTTAAATATGAAATGATAAAATAATAATAAAGAACTGAAATGTATAATAGTGACACTCTATGCTAATCTAAAAACACACTGTATTGAATAAGATTGCTGCAAATGTGTCAGCTGTGGTTTTTGCTTCAGAGAGACATCAACACTTTGGATACAAATCTCAACAATGGTGAGATTAAATGGTAAGAAAGAGTTTTCTACAATCCTGGTACCCAGCATGCATTGCGGCATGAAGCTTTGTTGTTGATTCTCACCATTTTTTCTTTTCATAGGCAGATTGAAATGTCCCTAAAGGCTACGGACAATGTTCTGTAAATCTACGGACAGTGTTCTATAAATCTACAGAATGTTCAGATTTTGAATAAACGGAAATGTCTGTAAGCATAACGGAAAATGTACCGGTAATTTTCTGCCAAGACATTATCCGTTTTTTTACGGATTGTTTTTTAGAGTGTATTTTTTATTGTTTTTTCCTATTTTCTTACCATTGTTGCTTGGGGTTGGGGTTAGAATAACTTTCTCTTACATTTTTGAAACATCCTAACCCCAACCCCAGGCAAGAATAGTTTTAAAAGCAGAAGAAAAACATGTAGAAACCGATACATAAAATAACATTCTAACCCAAACCGCAAATCTAACCCCAGATCAAGGGGAGAATATTTTTAAAAGCAGAAGAAAAACATGTAGAAATCAATACATAAAAGTACATCCTAACCCCAAATCTAACCCCAATCGACAATGATTTTAAAAGTAGAAAAAAAATTAGTAAAACAATACATAAAATTACACGAAAAAGAAATCATGCCATGGACATGAAAAACTATTTATAGAAATTTGTGCGAGTGACATGAAAAAGACATTCGTGCTCAAGGCACAAAAAGCTGAATTTTGTGCCATGGACACAAATAAATTAATCACATTTTTCGTGACTATAACACATATTTCCGTAAGATCATGTTGCAAGATACAGATATGTATATATTTGGTATCAATATGAGATACTAAAATGAAGTCTTTAGGTGCAAAACTGTCTTTTTTAAAAGGGTACCACCCCAGTGACAGCCGTGGGACATATTTTAACTAGGGCTGTCAATTGATTAAAATATTTAATCTAGATTAATAGCATGATTGTCATAAGTTAACTCGTGATTAATCGCAACTTAATCACACATTTTATCTGTTCTAAATTTAATTTACCTTAGTTTAACACTTAACACAGTTTTTAATACGCTAATCAACATGGGCTTGGACAAATATGGATGCTTTATGCAAATATATCTTTTAGTTTTTAGTGAAAGAGTCAGCAAAATTATTTTGAAAAAAATAAAATCCAGTTAAAGGTCACTGCATCCATGCCTTAACATCACTGGTAAAACTAATAGATATAGCACACAGAAAATTGTCAAAAACAATATCAAATATTATTTCACATTTTTACTTGTTTTTATTGTTTATTGAAATTGAGACAAACAGCTTTAATATCTACTGTAATGCAAGGATCTAATAAAATTGTACACATCAGATATTTTTCCTCAACAATTAATCAGACCTTGACTTAAGACATAACAGATTATATATGCATGAATTATTGTCAAACATATATCAAGGTTGCTTACCTTTGTGCATGCTTCAGATCTGTCAGTTACCGTGAGGAAGCTCGTTTTCGAGTCTTTTTAACAACTATTTTAACATTAAGCAAGTCCTGCACTTTATTATCTAATTCCTGCATGTTTTAAAACCGAAACCAAAATCTCAGATGTGCAAGGTTATGGACAAACAAAATTTGTATTCGTTAAGCATTTTGGATGGTGCACCTCTCAGAAAACTTACAATTTAAGATTATTTAGATGTTTAATGACTATTTACTGTCTAAGGCTGTGTCTTAATTTACCCAACAACAGGCTAGGACAAGGGTCAAACAGAAATTGCGAGTTGCATTAATAAAACTAGTATCGTTAAAATGAACGCCTTCATTCTGACAGCCCTAATTTTAACCATTTTTGTTACAGTGTATGTATGATTTGAGGGAGTGTTCTGGTTGCCTGTGCAAAAGATGCTTCCACAATGCTTGATGTGAGTGTTGCTATGTGGTTGCTAAGGTGCTCTGTGTGGTCGCTAGGGCATCGATAGGTGGTTGCTAGGATGTTCTTTGAATGGTAGATACTGCTGTTCAATCGGCAAAGATCCCATTCCAAGCTTCTGCAATCACTGCCTTGGCCTGTTAGCTACCCAGAGTCCAACAGTACTGTAATGTTAGTTTGCTGCTTACAGGCACATACACATTAAATACGTGAGATGGTTAACACCAGATCTTCTTGATTCATCTCTATATCACACAGTGTTTTGTAAAGTGATGCCTGCCTTGTTCTTCGACTGCCTGACTGTATAAATGTCTCATTGTGGAGCTTTTGCTTCCATAATGACCCTCGATAACAAAGACGGACTCAAATGTAGTTACATATTCATGGAAACCGTTCGTTGAGCGGAGCACATTCTCCGAGACGGTGGCACATACGCATGGCTGAGTCCATTTGCTCAAATGGTGATATAATTGTCTTGAAGCCATTAGCATCTCAATATCAGTAGCACACTGCCCACATCTAGAGAGAGGAACTGGACACATCGCACCTGTACATGGAGTCTGTTTATTACCAACACATTGAGGGTATCATAATGTGACACGGTAAGATCCACATCTCTCTGTAGATTAGATAAAGGTTTTATAAAGTTGCTTTGGAAATTAATTGATTTGATTTACTGTAATTCATTTTTTTATTTTATGCACAGTATTCCAGGAAAATACTTGTGTTTTATTTAATAACCTTAAAACTGAGGCCAAACTGTGTAGGTTAGTGAATATGACAACTTGGGTTTATGCTGCACAAACTGCAATCATCTTTTTTTCGCAGGGGGGGGTGATTTCCCATTAACTTATTTGCATAATTTCATTATTGAAGAATATAAGGCACATGTGTAAATAACCAAGGCTATCAGTCTTTTCGTAAATTCTCCGCCTCTACCTTCCAATTACTTTCCGTTCGATTTTCTCACTTCTTTTCCGTCCAGGTTGGCATGACAACAGATGAAACCGATGGCATTTTCCCGTGATCCGGCAATCAGACACGATAGCCCACTCCGCTCAGGCCAGGCTATCCGAAATCAATCTGAACCTCCCTAAACAATATTGCAGCGTTACCGTACACCTGACAGGTATTGAGGTATTCAGCTCATGTCCTCTGTCATGCTGGGACCTCCCCCCCTCCCCATTCACAGCAGTGAAAGCCCAAAATACAAGCAAGCAAAACTATTATGATCTTCAGGTTTGGGCTCAGATAAAGTCCTGTTGAGAAAAGGAGCGGGGGACACATTGAAGTCTGTGTTTGGCTGATATACGGATAGCCATTAGGAGACCTCAGTTGACATGAGATAGGTGGTCTCGTATAAAGACGCTGAACATTAAAAAATGAAAGAGACAAATTACACTTCGTCCAGTGTAATGAGTGGCTTGAGATGGGAAAGGGTGGTTTTATATTTCGGTCAGGATTAAAGATATTGTTGCACTAAAAACCACATGCTCCTTTGTTTCAATTCACTCCAGAGATCTTTGACCCATAGGCTTACACAGGCTGTTGCTCAAACTTGTGTCAATTTAGAGATCAGATTATTGACCACATCACACAACTGATATATTTAAATTACAACAAACTCTATAGACGTAATATCTCACTGATGCCATTTAAGTGCTAAGTGCTTAACTTTTTGCTGGTATAATTCAGTTCAATTCAGTTTCATTTATATAGCGCTTTTCCCAGTGCACATTATGTAAAAGCAGCTTTCCAAAAACACATTTCAATAATGTTTGAAGTTTCAACGTTTAAGGTTTCATTCATTTAAAGGCTGGAAGTAATCTTTGCTAAACTAATCTTACATTATTTAATAGTTCGCAGTGTCAATTTACACTGAGTGTAAATAGTGTCCCTTATTGGCAAATGCTATTTATACTGGCTGTGCCCACTAAAGTTTAAAAAAGTCAATTGCGTTCAGTGGCGTAGATGGAACTGGCTTTTGACGCAATGTAACTGGTTCTTATTGTAATAAGTGAAATTATGTACCTATACTCACGTAATTTTTTTATTCTCTTTATGTGTCATTGTCACATATTGGTAACTCAACTGTTTTGTCCCATTTTCTTACAATTGTCGCTTCGGTTTAGGGTTAGATTTACATAAAAGACAACCTTACCCAAACGTAACTCTAACCCTAACGCAAGGCGACAATGGTTTAAAATTTAGAAAATATTAAAAAATATATATATATAAAAAATAGTATAAACCAATACTTAAAGTGACATCCTAACGCAAACACCAAATCTAACCCTAAACCGAAGCGAAAATGGTTTGAAAATAGGAAAAAGCAGTTGAGTTACCAATACGTGACACTGACACATAAACAGAAATTCTTGATACGATCACGAAAAAAAAATGGGCAAATTCGTGACAGTATCACGAAAAAGAATAAAAATATTACGTGACTAGGTACATCATTTTGTGAGACTGGGTAGAATAAAGTACTAAACAAGTGTTTCTTAAGAATAAAAGTGTTTATTATGTAGGGAAACTAGGGTTAGTTGTAGGTGTAGTGAGGGCTTTTATTCTCCTAATAATGCAGCATCCGTTTAATAATTTTAATAAATATAATCATGTAAACTGTTATTATTGCATCCTAATAATCTACAAAAATACCGTGGTTCAAATAGTATCTGCCAACTTAGATAGCATCTAATTACTTTTTACACTTATTGCAAATTTGATTATTTTATTTATTAAATAAAAACTGTTCACCTACTGTAAATAGCATATCATTAAGAAAATGCTGATATTGTTACGTAGTGTAAATAGGAAATATAGTGATAGTTATAGCCGCTGCCCTGGCTGGTTGCCAGTAACTTACTGTAGAAGATAAAGATTTAACTTTGAAGAAACTGTTGCCCGTAAATTACATAAATGTAAAATCTACAGTAAGTTACTGGAAGCTAGTTGTCAGTAATACCCAGTAATACTGTAATTTCTACAGACATTTTTTTACAGTTTATGCATGTCATTAATTACAATTAAATGATTTATTGTTGGGCATAGAACCGAGTGATAATAATAGTATGAGAATTTAAACTCAACTTGTAGAGGTTGATGCTAATGAATTTTTTCATTTTTTAAGGCTGGAATCATACATATTTAGGAGTGTTAATTCAACAAAAAAAAAACCTTGTAAACCTTAAAAAGGTGCTTCACAATGCCTCTGAAGAACCTCTTTTGTCTAAATGATTCTTTAACATCTGAAGATCCTTTCTGCTTCACAAAAGGTTCTTTAAAGTAAAGAAAGGTTCTTCAGATTATAATTAAAGAAATTGTTTAAAAGAAATGGTTCTATTAGAAACTAAACAATGTTCTTTTATGCCAGCATTGCTGTGAACAACCTTTCAAGCATCTTAATTTTTAGGAGTGTATGTGTTTGGCCCGAATAAACATTTTTAATGTGAATATTAAAGGTATAAGTGGTTATAGTTGCTATACTGTCCTGTGGTGTGAAAATGTGATCTCATAAACGGTCAGCAGCGGCTTTTGAATTATATAAATGTAAATATTTCTCAATATTAACTTACGAATGAGCTGAATTTCCTGAGAATGACACTTGTAAACGTCATTTTTAGCAGCCTGCTAATCTTATAACAGGTGTCTGTTTTATTTCTGATCATGAAACCTTACAATAGTTTGATATTCTGTGATCTGTGAGAGAAATATCATTTCTACCAAAATCTGCTCATTGTGTGGTTTCCAGTTACTGAATAAGTCTTTATCCTGCTAAATGTTTAGATCAGTAGTTCAAGTCATTTCCCAAAGGACAATTAAACAGAAATTAACCCAAATTGCAGCTAATTTTACATTGCTCACTGTTTGTTTTTAGTTTGTTTATCTTTCGCTCTCTTTTTTCGTTCTCAGGAACTGGAATTAATCACTCAAAATGTTGTTGTTGCCATTTTTATTCCTCTTCAGATGGCTGATCTTATCAATGTTGGAGTATTTGTTGTTTATGCAGGTCTGCACTGGGTGTATGATTATACGGTGAGTCCCAAAAGTCGAGATGAGTGGTAAAAATGCTGCTATTTTGCAATCACTGATTATTTATATATTATTTCCATAACAAGTGTAAAATTCTCACATTTCTAGTATGCCAACATCCAACAGAAATCCACAAATTTGATTAAACCTCTTTAATTGTCTAGAAATATTTTTTAGCACGGTCTCAGTCAGACCTGATTTGCTTTGATGGGTTTTTTTGGAGGAGCGTCCGGGCCAGGAAAAGCAGCAGATTAAGAATGAGGAATGTGTGCTGTTTGCTGGTTAGTGAGTCTCGTCTCGTTTCATTTCACCCCTCTCTATCCTTCCTTCCCTACGTTTCTCAATTCCCACTGACCCCAGGCGCGCTCCCACCAGCCCGTGAGCCAGAGCAGCTTCACGGTCCGACAGAGATGGCGAAACAGAGAGGGACGCAGGATTGTATATCGAGAAGGAGATGCGAGCAGTGTGACTCTCCTGAAGAGTGTTAATAGTTATCGATCCGCTGTGTTTTTAATGTGTGGCGTGGGCCGACTGCCACAGCAAGGCAGACAGGCTGACACGCAGAGAGAACGTAATAGAAATCTCGCTGCCCTGTTTTTCTTGCGCCTCGTCCCTCCCCTCTCTTCCATCTCTCCATCTCGGGCTGTAGATTGATCTTCCTCTTCCTGCTGTTTGGGGCTCTGTCATTACCCTCTCTGTCATTAGAGTGGAGTCAGCAGCCAGGCTGCCCTGCCCGCATCACTCTACACAGACAGCTCCATCCATCCCTCACATTGGCCCTACATTTATAACAGCAGCACTGACACACACAGACCAGCCGTTCTTCAATCCTTTACTTAATTCTGCTCCATGGGTCTGGAGCTTTACCAACATACTGATAACTTCAAAACACAGATGAACCTTTTGGAGTTATTATTTTTTACATTTTGCACAATTTTCTTTTTTTTTTTTTTTGCACATTTTCAGCTGTCTTAACCAGTCTGGACTGAAACAGTAGCCCTCACTGAGGCCTGAGGAAGAGTAAAATTCTCACATTTCTAGAATGCCAACATCCAACAGTATTTCTATGCCAACATTGCAAACTGTTTTGTACATGGTACATGTAAAAATAACTTGATGCTAATACTATTATATCATTTGACGTGATGGTTCATAAATATATTAATCATAAACTACCATATCAACAGATATTATCAATGTACCTGAATATTTGTACTTTTGTAGTTTTCTGAACTCAAAAAAAGTACTTTTAAAAGTTGTTTGTTTTGCTTAAGCAGTATAGTTTAATGCAACACATTTGTTTTAGTTTTTTGTTCAAACACAAATGCAATGCATAATACTGACCTAAATAGTTAACTCTTTGACATCATTTAATATTTTCTTTTTGAAAATACTCAACTCAGTTAAGATGAGCAACTTAATTAAGATAAGTTACTTAATTTAGTTAATTCATGTGTTTTGGGACAACATCAATCATTTTCATTGACGTATACTGAAACTATGAAGAGGATTGAGTTCCCAGCATGCTTTGCTCTCATGACATATAAAGACGGTAAATGTTAAATTAAGTACTAAACTGTGTGTTTTTAAGCTAATGAAAGTCATGGTGACATGTTATTGTTTATTATCATGTAATGTTGTTTTCTGTTATAAGGTTTTGGGGGGTTACCATAGTGGTAAAGTGAGTGTTTCACTTAGGTTCAGGGCGAGCATGTTTACACCATTTTGGCATGTATGCACCTTTAGTATGAGTAGATCATGTGTAAATAATAATGCATTAAACTCACTGGTGCTTCCTGTCAACATCATTCATTATGGTCAAAAATAAAGAAATATTTATTTTTAAAACAATTGTCCAACAAAAGCAAGTAAAGTTTGTTGGCTCAACATAAATGAAATAAACTGAGTGAAGTTCATTTTTGTAACTACTTGTAACTACAATTTCCATGGCTTATGTTCATATAAATCAATTCAATTGTGTGGAAACAGGTGTCATACATTTACTTAGTTAAACCAATAAGCTAATTTTAGATTTTCTTGTGTGTGTTGTTTAGTTTATTGTGTTAGCATATTAAAAACAGAACTGATGTGTATTGTTAGGCCTATCTGCTCATGTCTAAATTTAAGTTATCTGAGTATATACCTTAGATGTTTAAGGTTTTACATGGTTTTATTATTACAGTATACCATATTACATGTAAATGGGAAAAACTCAAAAAAAATTTAATATAACAGAGCATGAACACTGAACCGTAAAATCCGAGTGGGGTTTTTTATCAAGAAAATGCAGCATTTGTTTTAATTATTTGCAGGTCAGTTGTAGGGCAATGTTATTATTTTCTAACTCCAAACCACTTTACATTTAAATAATTACAATAAAGATGCTCAATTCCTCTACTGTAATAACCTGTAGAGATTCTTGCTCATATGATACGAACCTCTGGATTTGCCGGCAAATCAACCATTTGATTACCATTTGTATTAGTCATTAACACTGTGTTTTGTTCTTTTGTTATGCTTATTAAGCTTTTTATCATGATGTGTTTTAGCATCTGAAGGATGGGATGCAAATGAAGTTATTATCTCATTCTAATTAATGATAGTAACTATTTTTGATGTCCCTGTTGGCAGGTGAAGGACAGTCTGTCTGAGATGTTAAATGTTTAGCTATTGGGGAAATGATCATATGTGTGATATGATGACTGATCAGGTTTAACCGTTTCAGGTACTCACACAAAGTGTGTGTTTCACTGAGAGAGAAGTGAGGACTTGTGTGTCCATGAAAGGGACACAAGAAGGTGTGTGCAGTAAGTGAAATGCATGTTAACCGCATCGTGTTAATTCAGTCTCAACGTTTGAAAATGTTTCAGATTCGTTTGAAAATCAGATTCTGTTGTGATACTGATCTTCTCATTCGAATCTTAATTGTTGAGCTCCCAGCGGCCTATAGACTGCACACTGAAATTTCCCCAGATGCATGTGGAGCCCCACACATGGGGTCAAGCTTCATACATGTGGGAACGGTTTGGGGATTGAGAAAGAGACGAAAAAAATGAGGGAGTAAGGAGATACAATGTTTCTACAGCTTTTTAGGATATCATGGTGCGATTTGTATGGAAACTATCAGGTGTCTGTCAGTAAAAGAGAAGAATCAGAGGTGAAGGAACGTGATGGTCCTGTGTTCACTTCATGGGTTGAATTGTGAAGATTCAGCAGATGCTTATGGAACGTCAGAAGTTTCATGGACACTTGGAAATAAAATAAAGTGTCTTCCAATTTAGAAGTTTAAATATTTGAATATTCTTACTTTACACCTTGCAAGTTTCACTGTGGAACGATTAAAAATGCAATCCCAGGTTAGGAATATTTGAAAAGCGAAATGACGCAGAGTAATATTGCTTGTTGAGAGAAGTTAGAGACTGAGCTGTTGTCTTGCAGAAGAGGCCCGAAGCATTGTATAAGGAAATGCTTAATCTGTCTCCCGCTGGCAAGCAGAAGTCTTCTGCAGTATCTCAGTGCCGTCCGCGCGCAGAGTGGCATTTTAATGCATTTCAGAGTTCTTCTCTAAGCGCGAGATGATGGACGGAGGAACCTTATATTTGCGAACACCCAGGGTTTAATGCACTCAGCGGCGCTCGCCGCCTTGTCTTCCAGCCAACAAAACATGTTCGGTGGAATAAAAGAAAAAGCAAAGCACAAAATTATTCTCCCTGCCTTCTATCAAGCTCCTGCATTCAGCAGCGCGTCTGAAGGGCGCGTCAGTCCGCCTGCCTCTCTCAGAGAGGTAATTATCCTTTTTCCTGTCACAGGCCTCCAAATGATCTCTAACCACCGGGGAGCTTTTTTAGGGCTCGGCTTTGTCAATAGGAAGTCGAAAGAGCTTTAATTTTCAGACAGCTGCACACGTACTTTCATCTTGGCATTATTCTCCTATAGCGGTCATCCATCCGCGCGCGCAACCGCGCCCTTTGTTGGTGATGCAGGACCCCGCGCGCGCAAGGCCTCCCCGCATTAACATATTTATTTATAGACTTACACTTTTCTTACAGTCATTTTTGCGTAACAATTTTCACACTCGACATTGTCTGCGTAATTTCCCTTTCAGTGTCTCTCTCTGTTTTCTCCTCTCTTTCCTTCCCTTTCAGAAAGGACCATGAATGGATGGAAAATTATCACAATTACTCACATAATTGAGCCGTCTTTGTGGCAAGTGCGGCTCGAGGAGCCCTTTTTCCATCAGCCAAAATGGTTTCATTATAGGGGTTTTCATATTCCCTGACACGGGGCGCAGAGGGGGGAGGCGCGCTCGAGTGCGCGCAGAAGTCGCTGGGGGAGAAGGGTGGATCATTAAGGTCACAGTGGGGATAATTATCTTGACTATGGAAAGAGCATCCAGCACCTTTTTCTCTTCGCCGCCACAAAAGCGCCGTCCCTGGCCTTTGCGCACAAAGAACTTGGAAATAAATGGAGCTTCCACCTACAACTTATTCAGAAAGAGAGAGGGAGACTTGTATCAACATGACAATTTTCCATTATTAAGACTAATGGCGGGCTGCCTTGGGAGATCAAGGGGAGAGGGGAACGTGTTCAGGTGTTGTGGAGTACTGACCTCTCTGCCCGTCTTTGTTTGGGACTTAACGCGGAACAAAAACGCCAAACAGGACGGAGTGGCGCGAGCGCGCGCGCGCTGCCCCCTCCCTCGCGCCTAATTATTTAATTGAAAAAATTGCATGCTTTCCGTCTTTATGGGGTCATTAATTGGACAATGTGTGAAGCGCATTTTCAGCCGCGTAATCAAACCTTGTTTCAATATGCAAAAAAGAGTATCGTCTGCGTGAGTATACCGTATAGGCAGTCTTACTTAACCTAGATTGTATTCCAGCTGTTTGAAATCATCTGCCAGGTCTTGGCTGCCCTCGCATCCATCCACATTGTTCTGTTTTCCCTGGGTATGACTTTCATTGATTTTAATTTACTGCTTGGTTTGAACGTTTGATGACTGCCTGTCTCCAGCCTAGCCTGGAGATGCAACAGGGAAAAATACCGCAAGTGACAATTCTGCAGTCATTTCTTTTCCTCCTTGTTGATGCATTAAGTAACCATCTATTGGGGCGGATTTTTCTATTTCTCCCAGTAGCACCTAACTCAGGTAATTGGTCATTTTGGAGGGCAATTTTTGGGCAGGTGGGGGGAGGCTGTGCAGACTGTTCTGACCCCCGCTGCTGTGGTAATGATGGAGGTTGTAGGGTTGTCATAGTCCTGTCTCTCTCACACACGCGGCACAGCTGTGCGTCTCTCTGTGCGGTCTCAGCTCGCCCTCACCTGCCCCGCGGTTCTGCGGCCCGCAGGTGAGTGATGGGTGCACACTAGATTAGAATTTAGCAGATAGCGGAAGATCCCAAGCAGATCCTGCGCAAAACTGCGCCTGGATCACGGCCGCGTGTTTTGGTGAACCTGACACCTGTCACTTGCCGCTACATTTCACATTTTAGGGAATGAATGATTTTTTTAAACCATGTGATCTTCAACTCGATAGAAAGCCTGTTCAAAAACAAGACTGTTGGGTGGATTTAATGCCATGGTTTATTTATTTCAGTAGGCTAAACATAACATCCAAAATTACTCAATGTTTAGTACTAAATACACAACATCTGTTTACTAACACATTATTACTACGTTCTAGCAACACAACGCAAGAATAGCTATCAGAGGCCTGCAAAATGCATATGCTAGGAAACATACATAGACATGACAGATTTTACTTGGCTGTATGTGTTGAATGTCCAGTTGCTGTCGGAAAATGTTAACCACTGACCAGTCGGAAGACAATAAGCATGTCTGTATATTTTTCTAGATTTACACAGTAAGACCTATCGGATGGAGATAAAAAATATTTAATGTGTAAACACATGACTGAAAGCAAATCAATGAAATCCCTGTAACAACAAGGAATAATGCAGTATTTAAAAGGAGAGTAGTCTTTCAATTAAGCATCTCTTCTTAAATCCAAAATCCGATCTTGAGGTATGAAACAGAGATTTTAATGCAATTTAAATCAGTACAAAACATTTGAAAAATATAATAATAAACATCACTATTAAAATCTCTGTAGAAATGACAGTATTGCTGTTTGGCAGTAACTTATTTTAAATATATGTTATTAACAGAATGTTGAAAGTTAAATGAACAATAAAAATAAATAAGTACTTTTTCTTTACAGAATAAAACTATAAAATAACAGCCTCATGCAAAGCATTCTGGGAACCAAAGCATGAAGAAAAAGGTTGATGAGAATTTCAGGTTCCCAGAATGCTTTGCATGACGCTGTCATTTTATTGTTTTATTCTGTAAAGAATTAATTTAACTTTGAACAAACTTTTTCCAGTAAATAACATGCATTTTAATCTACAGTAAGTTACTGGCAAACAGCGGCATAACTACAGCAACTTTTACAGTGATTTTAGAGCAGGCAAATTAAAAAGAAAACATTTATATAATTATATAATTTATATAAATTTATATAATTTATTTAAAAAAATGGAAAAGCATTACATAAGAACACCAAACCACAAAAAATTAAGAAAACATTTATTAGCTGTTTAATAATCTTTATTTTAAATTTGGTTGGAAAAAATGACATATCAGCATTAAGGTTTGTCTTGTTTTTCAAATAATAATCAGGCATTATAATGCACTACTAACACTTGAACTTTTACCCCATCCCACCTCGAACACCTATGAATACAAATCCAGAACCTAATTTAACATCCCGCTTAACCTTTCCATACTGATTGACGCAATAATCTGTGGTTACATCTCAGTGTCCTCTCTCTCTTACACGCACATATTGCTTTGAGTCTCAACAAACACTCTCACAGTGTCTTGCTGTCCATTGGAATTCAGTCAAGCAGCAAATTGACGGTGCTGCCTGCTTAAAACCCTCAGCGAGAAACCCAGAGAATTTGCAGCTGTTTTATCATCATGATTGATCAGATGCTCTTAAATTGGATCATTATGTCTGATCGAATTTACCACTGTGTGTCTTTGCTCCTGCTAGTTGAACAGGAGTGGATTTATATATAAGCAGGCTTTGTAAATAAGGTGCCCTGCAAAATTACTGGGCAACTTCTCCAAATACAGAGCAGGTGAAATGGTAATGTTAACGCTGTAAAACTTTATAACTGTTCAACTTAAACCAGTTTTGTTTATTCATAAAATGTGAGTGGGTCTGGGGCTTGCTGTCTTTACGTTGGTTTTTCAATGAAAGTATGAGTTTTTATGTGGATGTTAATAAAATCATAGCTCATTTTATAAGTGCATTTAATTTTAAATACCCCTCCATGAGTGTAGAGACTGTCATCTTCATATGAACTCATAAAGAGTAAAATAGACTGAAAAACACACCAAATACCAGATTTATTTTGTCAACACATGTGCTTTTGATAAGATATGATGGTTCCTCAAAGTAATCATATCCAACAACTACATGTGTGTCTAAATTGACTGAAAATGTATTGAGCCATGTTTGAATCTGTAGAAAACAAAAGCATTCAGCACATGAGTATTTTCAACACACAAAATCACAGTGCTCCTCTGACACTAAAATGCATATTATTATACAGGAATATCTATTTTTTAGATGCTTTGTTACACAAGATCCATCGAATATAATAAATTGAAATGTTTTCTGTTTCTTCATACTGTTGCTTCACACAATCTGTTAACAATCATTTAAATAATTAGGCATCTGTCCGGATTTGGGGTTTGGTTTTCAGGAACCCTTTATCAGCAGGACATCTCATGGGTCACACTAACTGGAGAACTGGTAAGAAAGCTTCATATTGAAACAATTAAAACTCCCAGAGAATCTTGTGCCACCAAAAACAGATACTAATCAGAGACTTCAATTTACTCCGGAAGCAAATTCGGAGCTCCCCTTATGAATCAGACCCTGTTGAAAGGACGAACGAGGCCATAAACTCAGCAGTCTGTGTCTGAATCAGTTCGTCAGCTGTCAGTATCTGAAACACACTGAGTGGGCCTGGACTGGTGTGGTGTGGTGCACTAAATCAGGGCAGCATAGCAGGTGTTTGACTCTTATTCTTGATGATCCTCTTCTCTGGAAAGTGCTCTAACACATCATCTCACATACTGCTTTAGTTGAGTTGCGTCTAAACAGAGAACCGCGGTGGTATCGTCCCGACACTGTGGGCTGTGGGACTGTGCTGCGTAATTATTATGGGACTGACCACACAGATACTGGAGCCACTGTCATGTCAATAATTTATCTAACAGAGACCAACATAATTAAATGTTTCTAAATGCTACTGGATTTTTGGAGTTTTAACAAAACAAAAAACCTTTTCAACACAGCATAAGAGTTCTGAAACAAAAAATATTAAAATATATATCAATAAATCATCCATTTTAAAGCTTTTGCTGATTTCTGATAAATGTCTTTCCCTTTTGTCTTTTAATAGTTCAAATGAATTTGCATATTTGGTTGGTCTTGAAATATTAAAAATCGCAATACTCCTTGTATTTAACAAAAAATAAATGAGTCTTATTAATGGTGTTTTTAATTGATTTATCGTCTTAATGAGTTTGACTGTCCATTTATGATACGCAATACTATACAGGGAAGTGAATCTGATCATTTTAGTTTTATTGAAGACGATAAACAGTCATCAACAGTCACAGAACACGTAAGATTTTTCAATGCCTCCTGAATGATGATAATTATCGGTTGTAATACTGTCATTATTTTCGCTGTTGATGAAGGTTCCCTGAGCTACTTTGTTATTTGAAATACAAATTGCTTTAAATTGGACAATTTTAGCATGGTGAATATCTAACAGGTTATTGTCAAATGTGGTCGTCAGTCCATATCATCTGGCCATCGTGATGGTGACGTTAATATTTTTTCGAAATACAAGATATAAGAAATCGCTTTTATACCGGAATGTAAGTAAACATACTGTATGAAGGTTGTGAAAATTTCAGGGAAGAATGCATGGTGGAAGATAAGAGAAGAGAGAAAGAGAGACAGCTACAGATAAATGAGCAGAGGACATCGAGGCGTTCACAAACGGTATGACCAGTTTTCATTCTCGTAAAATAAGCATGATATTTCATCACCCATATCATGACATAGGCCTTTTGAAAAAGGATATATTTTTTTAGAATACGCTGTTAACGAATATGTAATAAATTGCTTAGTAAATTTCATCTAACATATTTTTGATGCACATCACATCTTACATGCATCGTACACACTGATGTCTGGTAGTTATCCTTTATATTAACTTACACTTTAAGTTTCTAAAAAACAGGAATTTGAAATAGATTGACAAATTGTAAAATAGTAATTATTTAAATATTAAAATCAAGCCTTGAAGACCAGGTTAAATGTGATTACAGGCAGACTGCAACTTAAGTCACATCATCAATCAGAAGACAATATTTAGTACATTATAATCATGTTTATAAATATGATACCATATCGATACCATATATATTATTATTATTATTATTAAATAAACAACAATCTGATATTTGTATACTGTATAAACTGTGGATTTAACAATAAGTTATAATTGGAAATGATTTTGTTTATCTGACAGAAAATGAGAAGTTACATTCATTATCTTGTCATTTTTAAACGTGTGGAAACGAAAGATTGCCTGGTTGTAGTAACCTTTCGCTGATTTTTAATAATGCTTTGTATTTTTAACATGTGCATAAATAAATGAAATTAAAGTTTAATTAAAGAAAGTCTATATGGGTGATAATGTATAACGGGTAGATGGGCTATACATGATCCATTTATACATTTAAACGTTTTACAATAATGCAAACTAATATTAATTTCTATGCTGCGTTATTGCATTGTCAACCAAACTCAGACACCAAGCAAGAGAAGCGATATATGAACATGGACCCGTCTTGTGGATCTTCGAGCGCACTAATTTAACCCACGCGCGCGTGCGTGTGATTGAATCTGCGCAACACTGCAAGTGTTAAATACACGACTAATTATGCGTATGAAATTAAACAACAGTGTTATGCTAATTTGGCTGGTTTCAACTGTGTCCTGAAGCACTCGAGACTAGCATTTTAATCAAATGAATCGCCAAAGTAATTTATCTTTGCCTGGAGAAACACATTTATACCTGTGTTTAAACATTTTGTTTGATATTCTGCTGTTGACAGACTAAAAATCCCCAAAATCCTTAAAATACTGAATTTGTATAAGAATCGTTTATTTTCTCATGATTATTAGTGGTTTAATCACTAGGTTTTAGTTTATTGCTATTATGAGTTACTTATGAGAAGGTTTATATTATAACCAATAAAACGTGCGATAAGTGTTTATTAATTATAAAAATATTAATCTATAGTCAATTGATGTATAATAATAATAATAATCTTACGTTGTTTTCTAATATTCATTGATAATTGTAAATTGTAGCCTAGATAAATTAGAAGAGTAAATATTAGCATGACAATGTTATGGGTAATTTAACAGTGCTTACGTGTTTTTATGTGAATTTATTAATATCCACAACTGTCGTCAGAACCAAAATTACAAGGGTGTAAAAACAAATGTGTACACCACATGTAATAAATATATTGCAAAGGATATGGTTGAAGCTTTTACTCCTGGCACTGACCCCTCCAGACATAGGGCCCATGTGCTCACAGTCCATTTCCTAAATTTATATATTACCATTGCACAATGGAGTCACAGGTTGGTCTTATTCCTTGAGTTTATCAAGTCCATCGGAGCCGACCCTCGGATTACCAATCCGCGTCGCTCTTAGAGGGAGTGGACCAATCAGAGAGCACCTCAGATAAATATTCATGATTCCTCGATTCAAACCTTTGAGCGAGTTTGTGTGGATCCACAGCATCGTACCTAGACTTTTCACAGAGACAAACTACATTTTCTTATGAATGGAAAGTGAAAAAATCAGTTGAGCTTAAATTGGGATCCATCCTTCACTCAGATCATAGAGGAAAACAAAAAGCAGGGGGAGAGAGAGAGATTGCGCCAGAAGACATGACCATGTCTACAATACCAGAGAGTCTAAACAGCCCAGTCTCAGGAAAGAGCGTGTTCATGGAATTTGGGCCACCAAGTCAGCAAATGTCGCCTTCGTCTATGACCCACGGACATTATTCAATGCACTGTTTACACTCCTCCGGACACCCGCAGCACGACAGCGCATACAGCCCGGCTCCGTCCTTCCCCAGGTCCCTGCCTTATCCATATGTCAACTCGGTCGGTAGCCATTCCTCCAGTCCGTACCTCAGCACCGTGCAGACGTACCCAAACAACGCCGCTTTGGCTCAGACGCGGTTGGAGGACCCAGGTAAGAAACGATGCTGCATCTGCATGTTTTTGGTCTTTGCTGGTCGCTGGATTTGTCAGCGCGTTGTGAAAATGTCGGACTGGAGTAGCCCAGATGTGCTGTTATTAGGCTTGGTAATTATTTATTGCGTAATGCTATAAACAATGTATGCAATTAAGGCTAATTATACCTAAAGTGCCGCCTGTAAAACTTGTGCGCAGTGATGTGAGCTTCACTGCATGATCAGATTTTTTGCTTTCTCTCTCCCATGCAGCACCGGAGTCAGAAAAAAACACAGTGGTGGAAGGAGGAGAGGTTCGCTTCAACGGGAAGGGAAAAAAGATCCGCAAACCGCGGACCATCTACTCCAGTCTCCAGCTGCAGGCTCTGAACAGACGCTTCCAGCAGACTCAGTATCTGGCTTTACCCGAGAGAGCCGAGCTCGCCGCATCACTTGGGCTCACACAAACACAGGCATGTACTCAGCTTTTACTCAACTTTATTTTAGAAACGAATTTCACTTTACAAATGAATCAACTAATTGAAACTCATGTTTGCGCGTTTTAACAACGCATTCGGTTCTGGTAATAATATATAAGATTTCCCATATCTCAGATTGATAACATGTTCGCTATGTTTGACGTGGGTTTCTTTTTTTAGGTAAAGATCTGGTTTCAGAACAAGCGGTCAAAGTTTAAGAAGCTGATGAAGCAAGGCGGAGGAACAATAGACACAAACGCCCTGGCTAACGGGCGCGGACTCTCTACCGGATCTCCATCACTTGCGCCCGTTTGGAATTCCACAGCCACTGTCAAAACGTCCACACCGACCTCTTATATTCCCAGTTACACCTCATGGTATCCGACAGCACATCAGGACACTATGCAGCAGCCGCAACTCATGTGAACCAGGAGGACTGCTAAAACAACCCTGCCCATCTATTCACCAGTGGCCAGTTTAGGGGACCCGACACAGGCCAGTCACTATGCGGCCTTACACACCCCGGCCCTCCGCAGCACAGACCAGATCTGACCCGGGGACACTCTCAAAATCAAGACACCTGCTAGGACACCTGGCCAGTGTGAACTGAAGAGGGTCGTCTGCATCGGAGAGGCAACATGACTCTTATTTTTTAAGGGAATGCCGTAAAACTGGGTCAAATCAAAGCTGCTACTTTCTCATTTCCGTGACCTTTTGTTATGTAAAATACATGAAACTGTAAGAATTTATTTAATGCTTTTACTTTAAATTTGGAATTTGGAATAGCCAGTGTGCCCCCAGCACAACAGTGCGTGTTGGCTAGAGCGTCACGAACATCACCCCAAAACTGCACATTTCCCAAAATCCCGTGCGTCACGTTGGGTGAATGTTGTCATTTCAGGCTTGGCCACGATTTGGTGGATACTGGTATTAAATCGTGAGAGTAAACCTCTCACGGTTTTTCCAATTTTAAAGGGAACAAATGAATCTTTAAACAAAATGATTTTGGATGTATGACTCCTTGTGTTAATTTAAATATAACTTATTTAGACTTGTTCGCCTGTCTGTATGTTTATTTAAAATGAATGTTCTTTAAATTAAGATATAACACTGCACTATAAAGTAGACACACTTCCCCAGATTTGAACCTAATTTGTAAGCCCGAGTGTTTTTGGATCATGCAGAGAGAGGCACGATGCAGATAAACGCGTCTGTCACCGCCGTTAGATGGGAAGTGTTGACAGCTCTAATGTACAGAAATAGTCGTTGTGTGCTGAATAATTTGTGCAAAAGGATCTAAATATGATTGTGTTTATTAAAATTCATGTGTCTTTTCGTTTTACATTGAAAAATAGTTTTATAGCTTACCCGTCACATTAATTTATTGTTTTTGCTTTATGTCTTGTATAATGTGTAAACTCTGACAGTAAAAATCTGCTTATGAAAGAAGTTACAAAATGTCATAGCAATATGTATTGCTGTACCATAATTTTAAAAAAGAAACACGGCTGAATGCCGTCAACTAATAAACACAAAAACAGACTAAGGCAATGTGATGAAAATAAATCTTTAGCTATTTTCGTTTAAGAATTCAAAATAAGTGTTGAATTAATTGCTGTCCATAGACAACAATACGATTTATTAAAATAAAATAATAAAACGCAATTTATAAGTTAATCAAATTTAATTTAATAAGATCATGTCAGCATGCACACACAGCTAGGGCTAATCAACATAACGTCAGACTTCACAAAATCACATGAATCCTCACATTTTGCATTAACCTATACTTTTTCATTGCAGTTTGAATCACCGATTAATCTTGTGGTGGTTTCTGTAACACAGCAATTCCTCCGACAATAAGGGCACTTGTTTCTATTCACTTTCGTTTAGCCGCTATAAGCTCCTTTCTGCTCTTGTGTGGCTGCTTTTGATGGCCGTGTGTTAAGTGAATAATCGGGCAGGTGCCGCTCATAGAGGGCCACATGAAGAAAGGTTGGGGATGGAGGGTGGGGGTAATGCAGATAGGTAAAGAATGACATGTTCAAAGTGCCTTTTGTTTAGGGCTGATGGTTTAACTGCGCATTTAAAGAAAATTCTGATGCAGATAGATGCCGGCGAACAACAATAAAATCGATATTTTGTCAAATACCTTGTAAACAGTGCGTTATTCTTCTGTGCTTTAGAGAACATTTAGTCTGTTACCTTGAAGTTTGTTTAATATGTATTTTGTCTGTTTATTGTGTCTGCGTATTTAGTTTAATTTGATTCATATTTATTTATTAATAAACTAACTACGTTGCGTAAGAAGAACGATTATCAGTCCTCGTTAAATTTTTATTTTCATAAATATGTTTGTCTGTTTCTCTTTTTATTTTTTTTATTTGGGCCTGTATAAAAATAAACTGTATTAGCAAGAAATTAATTGATTTGATCGACATATGTTGTTGTTGAGAGTTGATCCGATTGCAGTTATGTCAATTCGGTAGGTGCAGTAATTATTTTGACAAATTTTGACATTCTGCATGTGTGGTCTTCAAAAACGGTCTGGTCAAAGCAGGAAATAGCCACGCGCGGTCTGATTACGAGTTCAATGCATGTGCAATTCTTTCTGATTTTGAGCTAGTTTTCATTTTGAGTTATACGTTATTATATTAAAAGATACGCCATTGATATACATTTATTTTATGTTGCATTATTATTATTATTATTATTATTATTACTGCTGAATTTTGTTTGTGGCTTTTTGTTAATAATTAGAGTTTCAGCAATAGTATTGTTTTTTTAATTTGTCTAATGCTTTGTCTATTATATAGAAAAATTGGTCATCGTCTTTGGAACCTTAATTGTAATAATCTGTTACGCGGCGCATAAAATTTTACCTTTCTGTATTAAAAAGAGAGAGAAAAAAAACAACCTATTGGATAAAAACTGTTACAGTTTAAACTAATTATGACCAAATAATCTGACAAGTTTTACCAAAAATCTAAAACGTCTTGTTTTTCTAAAAATATCCAAAACACAACTCTTGGGAAGAAATTAAAGAAAATCCGTGTTGTTCTGTCTTTTTCTCCGACATGCAGCTGTGGAGCAGAGAGGGTCAGCGTTATTTCACTCTATTCTCCTCTTGATTACGCGCCGGGCCCATCAAACCAGACATAATTACAGTCATTCCCTCCTTACTTATTCTAATGCAGCTTCCCATCTACGGGATAATTATGAGCAATTTTTTTCGCACGTGGAATCTTTTGTTAACAAAAGAGATAGCGCACTGAAAGAAAATTTGCTGTGCGATGAGGAAAAAAGAAAAGGAAAAAAGTGAAATAGGTGCGCGCAGCGGTAGTTAAGTAAGGCTGGCAAATTGCTTGCAGGTGTATACCGAGAGATTTGTCAATGGGAAGAGGAATCAAAATGAGCAAAAGCACAATGCCGGAGTGATGAAGGCAGAGGTGAAATTATAGAACAAGGGTTGCTTTATATTCTACTAGATTCTATAGATAAACTATCTCGCAATTTCAGACGGCTTCATTAATGACAACGAATGGTTTAGGTTTTGTTTTCTCCACACAACATAAGAACTAAACATGCATTATCTTCTGGCTAACATTAATACACTTTAATGCGCACCATTTGTCAAAATATTTTAATAGTATCATTTATCTTCGGTTATTGATAATGTTTATATAACGTTTTATTAGGCTATTAGCCTACTGTTAATTTTTAAAGCATGCCGCATACAACAAAATCTTCTATGAAAACAACATTTTCATGTCTATCGCCTAAATGGTTCAAAACTAATTTTTTTAAATATTTTGTTTAGAAATAGAGTCCCTGGATTATTTTTCTGCAATGCAAGACGATCCAATGATCATTCTAGGTAATTTTTTTAATGTACATTTCACAAACATTCATTAACAAATTAATTGCGTAAACTTACCTTAATCTGTAATAAAGAAGAAAACAGAATTTGACAGTGTCTATATTATAAGATGCGTCTTGGTAGAAGAATATGAAAAGAGCATCCCGCAGTCATGGCATGAGTTCGGCTCTTTGGGTCCCAGAATCTGCATCGTCTAGCTGGGCTCAGAGCAGACAGCCGCTCTCCGAGCAGGAATGAAAAATCCTGCTTTATTTTCCCTCTTTATAGCTGATGGAAAAAAATGCTGATTATTAGCATAAATGTTTACTCCTCATTACGCTGATGACATTGTGCACTCGAGATCTTGGTAATCTTTGGGAAAATTATGAGTAATTTTTAAAAATTTAAAGCGGCAGTTACCATGCAATTCAGGCTAATTTTGCGTAGGCTCCAAACGGATATAATTATCGCGGAGTCAAGATGTTATGCTAAAAACTATGCATTGATATTACCATTTATTATGTACATACAACTTTGACAATGTTGATGCTTGAAATAGCTGGAAATTGTCTTGCACAAAAATTACAGTCCATATTAGGACATCTAAAATTGCGAAGAATTATATAGTAATTGCAGGCTTTCAGATCGGGGAGCCAGAATGCTCAACTGGAGCAATTGTGGATAAAATTACAGATCAGAGTATAAATTAGGGATGGGGTATGGCATTTTTCAAGTTGTCTACAGGATTCCGGAAGTGTCTAAAACCACATCATTGCTAATCTTTCAGAGAGAAAGGCATGCGAAGAGCATGTGGCAGCAGACAGCTTCAGTACAACTTTACATTCGCTTGCATTTGTAAGGTGTGACACTTGTCCATTTTGAACCACCAGTGAGAGACCTAATCAATGTTAATGCGACTCTGGCCAGTTTTACCAATTCCTTTAGCTATTTTCTACATATATACACAGACAGCAAAAATACAGGCTGACAGAAAGCGCTGCAAAAGCTGTTTGCGCATGTGGTCAAACCTCTGGCTCGTTTTAAGTCTGAAGTATGCCTTAACACGATTTGCTTTGGTTAGACGACTGTGTGCACCAGAATTGATGTGATATTTCATTACTCTTGATCACAAGTTAAACTCCCCCAGGAGCTTGTCTAGAGGGACGGTGTGCGTAAACTGTTTTGGATTAACAGTGCGTTATTGAGAAGTGTCCTATGCCTTTACCGAGAAGCACTCTAAAGGAAGAAGACCGCTATTGGTTAAATGAAGCCCTTTTCCTGTGCGTGTTTTGTTTATTCTACTCAACGGATATAATTTGGATCTTGTGGATCTCCGCGGGGCAGATTTCAATATGGACGCTTACTTTTAGCCTCAGGCGACACACATCAACTTGTAACGTGGCAATCACTGACAGGATACATCCTCATTACATTTGTCTGCTTTACAGCTTTTGAACCCTCAGACAAATAGATTAATGTAACATGAAAAGCAAGCTGTGATAGCATCTTTACCTGTTAGGCTACAACCGCAATTAATGTACACGTGGTGGGATGACATTAATCGTTTAAGCCGAGAAAAACGGTGACACATGACATGCGTAATTAATAATGTTTAATTATTAAAATAAAATAGGTTATACTTTTGAATTAAATTTGTTGAAAAAAATTGCATTACTCATATGTTTTTGTCACGCATTCGGTTTTTCATTATTTATTTATTTTTTACTTCAACAACCCTACAAACAAATCAACACATTTTTCCTTTGTTTTATTCCGTGGAAAATCCATGTAGGCTACCAGGCAGCCCAGCCCCTTTTACTGAGGCCTTGTATTGTGCGCGGGTGGTGGAAGTTATGAGAAATGTTTCCATGTTGTTTTGCTCGGGGCAATTGTGAGCCTGCTTTTTTGCCTGGACTTACTTCATAAAAAGTCTGCAGCGCGCAGAGCTCTGACTCCAGAGAGTCTGAACGCAGCCGAACGCCTTCGTGCCGGGGCGTGTTTGACTGCTCGTTCCCTGCCCGAGGCTCTGTCGAGCGTCTCGCCTCTCTGACGTTTTTTAAGTTCTTCTATGTCCCAGAATTTTAAGGACCACAACTGACTCAGTGGCTATTAAAATAGCAATGCATCCGATTTTTTCAAACTCGAAATGAGTTGCGTAAACTCTTTTGACCCACGTATTACAGAGTGGACTTGACACACCTGTCACGTTAGTCATCAAAAGGCGAATTTGTGGGTTTTGTGTGAAACATTTACAAGCCGTTGCATCGCGTCTCCAGCCAGACTTATTAAAGACTACAGACTCAACTGGCGCCGAAGCAACGAGAGGAAGGCGTGGACAGATCCACGAAAAAAAACACACAAAACATTCCAACAGTGAACTACAGGAAAAAAACATAAAAAGTAGAAAAATCCCCTCAATAAACCAGTGCGTAAACAGTGAAGTCACATGAAACCTTTTATTTAAATAAGATTGGTCATTTTAGTGGCAGAATATTTCTTCCAGATTTCAAAATAAATAAAAAACAAAGTACTTCGGAGAAAATTTCCTTTTACAGGTGAACATGAACATCAGTAGCTTACCAGTGCTTTACAATAATGTATTATTCATAATAATAATAATAATAATAAAAGAAAAAAAAACACAGTGACAACCTAATGTAATATCCTATGGCAATATTATTAATATGATGCGATGAAAACACACGAGTACAGAGACTGATGCCGTTTTGTCAACTTATCTCATGTAGCATACTAAATGTAAAATTAACACAAAAGCCAGCCACATGAAACACATTTACTCTATATGAGAACAGTGAGGTCATTATATAAAAGGCACCAAACAGCTTGAGGTTGTGCTACATGTGCTTTAATGATTATCATATACCCTGCTGCAATATTCACTCGATAAATCCACGTGAGCTCTCTGGGCTTTGGATAACAGTGGTTTACTTAGCAATTTTAAAAAAATGAATCCATTGATATACCACCCCCAGAAACAAAATAAATAAATACAAAAATAATTGTATATGTTTGATTCTTTCGTGTCAGCCTGTAGACACAATTGCATGAAAAGAAATTGTTACGCGCCAAAAGATATAATCAACGTGGCGTAGGTGACGTTTCACTGTATAAATATAGGACTAAAAGTCTTTAGTTACAGTAAGATGCAAGTTCACAATATGAATTTCCCAGTTTTTAAGAAGTTGATCAAAATATTGTCCCGGCGCTGATAGTTGTGTTTTGGTGATGTAGTGGCTGTAAATGGGTTGCAGAGTTCGTGGATGAGTACCAGGGGTAGTTTGTCAAAAAGGAAGGGGTGGTCGTGATCGGGGGGCTGCTGCTCTGGGGCAAACCGGCGTTTGCATTGTTCATTCTCTGATTATGCGTGAACTCCCAGGCCGTGTTGAGAGGCGGTGAGTGGTGAGGTGGAGACTCGCTGGAGGCCACATGCTGCTCGGGTGGGATTTCTCCACTTTTCCACAATTTCTTGAATTTGGAACGACGATTCTGGAACCAGATTTTTACCTGGAAAAAAGGCAGAATAAACATAAACATTGTGCAAAACTTCGTCGGAATTATCTGAATTTTACATGTTGTTTATTTTATTTTTAAAACATAAAAATAGAGAACATTAAATAATTTTACTTTATGCGTTTAACTATAATGTACAGAATAGTAATCTTTTCATGCTGTTTTTATTTGAAACAAAATTAACTGACTACTTTGCATCTTATTATGCAAGGTCTCCAAAATATGCTTTATTTGTTTTGCAGTTAAGCCTATATTAATAATAAAAGCAGTAGCAGTTTTTTTTTAAGTTGGCTGGTATATTATTTATAAATTATAGTCTTCGAAATATATCTGTACCTGTGTTTGTGTGAGGCCCAGAGATGCTGCCAGTTCGGCTCTCTCCGGCAGGGCCAGATACTGCGTCTTCTGAAATCTCCTCTGCAGGGCCGCCAGCTGAAAACTCGAGTAAATAGTTCGAGGTTTTCTGACTTTCTTTGGCTTTCCATTAACCATTCGTATTTCAGGTTCACTTTCTTCTTTTTCTGTGACATAAAAACAAGCATTAAATATATGAATGCTTTTTATTAAAGAACAGAGAAAAATCTATATATAATATAGGTAACGCATTTTATTATAATTTAGTATTTAAAATAAAAATACCAAACAAAATTATAAACGGCTCCATAAAATAAACGCTGCTCTTTACTATATGTAAATTCACATATTTTACAAAGCTTACAAGCCAAACTAATCAATGTCATTTTTACCAGCATCTGCAGGAGTTGGTGAAGAGCAGGAGCCGTACGCGCTGTAGGGGCCGAACGCATTACCGAAGCCATACTGGACGCCGTTCATGCTGGTGTTCTGGTATTGGTAAGAGCTGATCTGGCCGTACGGAGAACCGGTGCACTGTCCGGCCTGCTGGTTATTATTATAGTAGTTGCTGTCGGTGGCGGTAGAAACCGGTAGAGTAGGCGATTCCTGGGATTTGTGCAGATTGTGATAATTGCTGGAGGTAATCTGGTTTGAATGCATATCTGTACTAAGGCTGTCAAAAACTCCAGTCATGTTTTTCATAAAGCAAAAAATGCTAAACAAACGCAAGTCCAACGAATAAGCAAACCCATAAAAACTCTTGTAAAGCGCAGGATTAAATCACTTTTCTGATGATGGCTGCATTTCACTTTGGAGATAAACAGAAGCAGACGCGACGCGATGCAGAACTCTGATTGTCTGTCAGCCGAAATGCGGGAGGGACGGACATTTATCCTGCGTCACGGGGGAGGATGAACTTGTGCGCGTTACGCAGCCAATGAATGCCGGATACACACAGCTCCCATAAGCATATTCCTGCAATGTATGCATCGCGTGGTTATTCACTGCAGAATCTTGCTTTAAATGAAACCGCACGTAGGCTATAACTTGATAATACATTCTTTAAATTGCATAGCATATAAACATAATTACATTGTTCGGTGCTAGACAGACCAGTTTTTGTTGCCCACGTTCAAATAATAATGATCTGCAATGACTTTACAACTTCTACGACTTTTAGTTACAAAATATACAATAAAACAAAATAAATAAGATTGCAAAGAACAGAAACACACGCTTCAAGTCCTCTGACAGATTATATATTTAATACAAAGATAAACACAATAAAAGCAAAACACCAAAGTACATTTAGGCATTTTTTAACAAAAAAGTAAACGGATAACTAAAACCCCGACTTTATTATTTAGGTACATTTATGACTTGCACAATCATGTCGTCCTGACCTGCTGCGACACCTGTCGGTGTAAACAGCAAACTTTTCTGCATTTATTGCAGTCCTGCTGGAGCTGACCTTTTTATAAAGTATCTTTAGGTATAATCATTTCGACAGTGAATATAAGAAAAAGTACATATAACAAGTTTTAAGACTGGAAGGTTGCCACAAGGACAGTATTTCTCTAGGCTATAACTTTAAGATTTGAGTCAAGTCTGATTACACAAGTTGTCTTCAGCTGTGATTGTATATGTTGGCAGTAACACACCTAGTTTAAAATATGTAAATTATATCCTTTAAATTAAAATTCTAATGCAATTAGATTTGGGGGGCTAATATAAGCATTAAAAACAAGTCAACAAAAACATCTAATGTACAGTCATTACTATATCACAGAAGAGCCTATTATATGATTAGGGTAGATTGTTTTAAAAGACTTAAGTAAAAACAATGTTTTCAAAGGATTGCTTTGCATGTCAGGTCAAAATATGTGTATTTTTTTGTTAATGATAATGATTTAACAAAGACAATGATTGGATATTTTACGTAGTTTTATTTTATTTCTTTTATATTTATTATTTCTGTGGTTCAAAATTGTTTAACTGTCTACATTTTTGCTGTAAAGACTTGAACAGGGGTTCTGTTTTTATGCGTTCCAGTGTTACAGCTTACATGCCCTGGGGCATTTTTCCAGAATGTCAAACTTAAAAAATATTTCATTTATATCCCAAAACATTTGGCATCCTCTTACCCATAGAGCATTATTTGGACATTTTCATTTATGTTTATGCCAAACTTAGGCCTAGTTTAATTGCATAACGACTGTAAAAAAAAACTTGTAAACATACAATAGTATAAGCATGGTACAAATCTGCATATGTCAATAATTTTGTGTAACATTATGCAGTTTCTCTCCTCCTGCTCTGACATAAATCACTATTCACCAATAATATGAATTCATTTCAAATGCTCTACGTTTAAACAGGTAAAAATGTGAAAGCGAAAGTTTCTAACATATATTTTCGGGACTGTATATAGCCTATTTGTATAATAATTTCAAATTCATAGTTCAAAAACGACCTAAGTTGAATTAGTGTAATAACTGTAAATGCAATTATGCGTTGTGGATTTTGGTGGGAAAAAAATAATTTTTATGATATCGTGAAGATTTTTTTTGTCTTGTGTTTATAGTCTACATTTAGCTTGTCGTGCCAGTAGTCATTACAGTTAAAGAGCAACAGCACCTCTACTGACACAACACAACATTACATCCAGTATCATTTGTTGACCAAATGAGGAGCTACAATGGAAAATGTTTAAAAAGAGTTTGTAAAACATGAGTAAGATGGACGGCAGAAAGTCAATATGTTTTTCACTATTTGACAGCCCTTAAAGCACAGTAATCAAATAGACAGCTTTCCCTTGTAATATAATATAATATAGCCTACTTATTCACCAGTCCTTTGGACTTTTATTTACTTTAATGAAATCACGTGACGTTGCAGTTGCGATGCCAATTACTACGTAATTGAAGTGGGGTGTGTTAGTTTTGTTTGTTTATTTAGTTAAGCGATTATGCACTTTTAGTTCTAGTCTTGAGATTGGATGCAGCAGTCTATTATTCAATTATGTGTATCAATGCGCAGCAACCCTGCTGAAAAGACCATGCAGCTAAAACCAGCCTGCCCTGGTTGACTGATTTTAGGTGATATCCCAGCCTAGTTTTAGCTGGTAAAAAGTGCCCAAAACACCTCTAAAACCTGCCCGCTTAACAAGCTAAAACCCGGGAGACCAACTAAAACCAGCCAACCAGCTGGAACCTGTGAAACATTTTGTTTCCGTTTTCACTCTCAAAAGCTGTAAATTCTTTTACTTCATGAATGTTGCGTTCATACTTTTTGCTTAAAGTGCACCTATTTTATTGCTAAAAACAATGTTATTTTGCATAATAGGATGTGTTTGTGTGGTTTATGGTAAAAAAAAAAACACATTATTTCCACACCGTACATTTTTGTAGCTCCAGATTTCCCTATCTTCCTGAAATGCACTGATTTTGTACAAAGCTCATCACTCTAAAAAGATAATTTGTACATGATTGGTCTGAATGCCTCTGATGTCAGCCAGAAATGTGACGCTCATTAACATGTTTGAAAGATTCACTCACAATGCAATGCTAAAAGGAGTTAATTTACAGGCTGTGAGTCTGATGCAGGTGGAATTTATGTCGCTCTTGTCTACATCACCTACAATCTGTGTGTTTAGTGTAGTCCGAGAAAAGAGGTTTACATTGGAGATGATAACTCACGTCATCGTTTACTTTTGGGTTCATTCCTTTTGCATATCATTAACATGAACTAATACACACTTAGACATTTAAGGAAATGTAAAATTGTGAATCGTACCGTTGGTGCTCTTTAAGTTTAATAATTATATTGTGTGGTATGAAAGAAATGAGGTACTCGAGCCTTGTGCTCAAAGTCCGCCATCATTTTTTATATGAGATTTGAAAAGGACTAAAGCAATAAATCAAAATAAAAAGTTTAAGGGGCTGGGCAGAAATTTTGGGTTGCTAAAGCCTATGGCCCACCTAAAAATCACCTGTGGGTGATTAGGGTCCCTGTGGCCACCAGAGGGCCCCCATGACCACATGAAATGTAAGATTGATTATGTTTGCTTGTGACTGAGATTAAATTAATTGAAGAGCAGTGGGGGCCGGGGACTTTTTATGAGGGCTCACGATGCGAAGCATGTATTTAGCACTTATATGTATCACGCATCATGTCAAAATAAGTGCCTGCTGCAGATGCTTCGAATGGGTTTATGATAAAAGTGACACCCGTGTTTGCAAGATACTTACTTAATACTAACTTAATACTAACTTATGCAATCATAGTTTAGTGTTGAGTTAGTGTATTGTGAGTATTTTATGAACATGAGGATGTCTTTTATCATAAACCATCAAGTTCTGTTGAATAAACATTCTTGCAGGGTAGCCTTTATATTATTAATATTATTTAAAATAAATGTGTTCTATGAACTTGGTACTGATACCAGCTTTAAGGGATAGTTCACTTTAAAAAAACAATTCTGTGATCAATCACCCTTATGTTGTTTTAAACCTGTATGAATCTATTTTTTTTCTGATGAACACAAAATAAGATATTTTGAGAAATGATGGTAAACACACAGCAGATAGTGACCATAGACTTCCATAGTAGGAATAAAATAATATGATGGAATTTAATGGGTACCATCAACTGTGTGCTTACCATCATTTATCAAAATATTTTCTTAGTCATTTATCACAATACTTCCTAAATATTTTTTCCTACAATGGAAGTCTATGATCACTTACTGCTGTGTGTTTACCATCATCTCTCAAAATATCTTCTTTTGTGTTCATCAGAAAAAAAGAAATTCATACAGGTTTATAACAGCATGAGGATGAGTAAATAATGACAGAATTTTCATTTTAAAGTGAACTCTCCCTTTAACATTATTACAACTAATAAAATTGACAGTGGGTGTGTTGGAATTAAAGTGAGGAAATAATTAAGCATTGACAAATAGTAAATTATATTGGCGATACAGAGGGGCCCACAAATTAAATTCTGCTTAGGGCCCCATAAAAGCTTGTGTCAGCCCTGTTCATTATGGTTATTGTGCGGTTTTCTCAGAGGAAGTCGTTTGTCTCCTTGTTAGGAGCTGTAGTGGTGTTTCTCCACCAGGGGGCCTCAGCAAACTTCCAAGCAGGCTTCAAAATGTATTCCCTGCAGGAAGCATTCAAATATAAAATCAAACAAAAATAAAAGTCAATATTCAGTTGAGTGTTTAAATGTTAAACTGATGAGATCCACTGAGTATCTGTATGACTTCAAGAACTTTTAAATGATTATGAAAACCCAGTAGGTTATAAAATGGTAATTGTATAACTTAACCATAATGATAATAACTGAGCTAAGTCTGTGCTGTAGTGTTTAGTACACTGTAAAAATTGCTATGTTTTTATGTAATATTTCTGTATTTTTCATAGGTGATATAAGAGGTTGAGTAGTTACTGTTCAACTAGTTACATGCATAAACTTCATGTAGTTGAATCTGAAGCCTGCAGCATGTCTCTGTTTTGCATTTAGGTGTGACAAGAACAGCCGTTGGTATCTGACATTATCTCTGAATTAAATCTTGTTGGTATACGGATTGATAGATATCTAAATAGCAAACACTTTTAGTCTTATCTGGTGAGGTGAATTGTCAAGATAGATGATAGATGTAGACAGATAACTCATTTACTGTTATCAGCGTGGGCTTCTGTACTGTTGACTCATATCTGAGTATTCATCCTCATGAGCTCATCATCCTCATCAACAATGAGAAACGCAAGAAATGAGTTATCTGTCTGAGGTCAGACTGTGATGAATATGATTTAATAATGTCCAGAAATCTGCTGGGCTCAGGTGGGGATTCAGTTTTCAAAACCAATGAGGAAGCAGTTCAGTGAGCTGTGAAGTATTAACACCATGATATGTTTATCAGAGCTCTTCAACAGATATGCAGCTAGACCAAACCCCTCCCTTTCGTCTTGTTTTTACCAGTGTTTAGATACATCAAATACTCAGCTGCTCTCAATGTCTCAGCAGCTGGAGTCACATTTATTATCTGATTAGCAAATATGAAATAAATATATGGTACATTTGTTTTATTTTGAAAAACTAAAAACAGGTTTTATAGTTTCAAATTCTGACCGGTTGTAATTTTCCTTAAAAGGTCACGTTTTTTTCTGATCCCATGTTTTAAACCCTAGTTAGTGTGTAATGTTGCTTAAATAGCATAAATAATACCTGTAAAATGATAAAGCTCAAAGTTCACTGCCAAGCGATTTTCTTTAACAGAATTCGCCTTTCAAAGCCCACAGCAAACGGCCGGTTTGGACTATAAACTGTAAAAAAATCCGTAGAAATTGCAGCTGGGTTGCCGGTAATTTACCGTAGATTTAAATTTATGTTATTTACTTGCAAAATTTTGTTCAAAGTTGAATGAACATTTAACATTTACAAGTCTTTGTCTTTACAGAGTAAAACTAAACAAACAGCATCAAGCAAAAAGTTCTGGGAAACAAAATCTGAAGCAAAAAACAGAAAAAGGTTGATGATGATTTCTGGTTCCCATAATGCTTTGCATGAGACTGTTATTGTATAGTTTTATTCTGTAAAGATAAAGACTTATTAATAATATTTAAAATGTATTTAACTTTGAACAAACTCTTGCCAGTAAATAACATAAATTTAAATCTACGGTAAATTACCGGCAACCCAGCTGCAATAATATTGTAATTTCTACGGATTTTTTTTACAGTGTACAGTCCTCTACTTACTGCTTTAATGACGTCAGTAGAACAGTTTATTGACTAAACTCCGCCCACAGGAAAACGTCAGTCACCAGCTAACGGCAAGCTAAGCTGCTGTCGAATCACAACACATTAAAAAAAACAACACAATGAGAACTCGATACGTATTTCTGACGGAGGGACTTCATAGAACAAGGAAGACAGCAGCCCGTTTTTAAGACAGCAGGTGGCTATACAGATAAGTTAATGTGTGAAAAATACCGTGTTTTTTAACACGTGAAACATGAACTGATGTTATATTGCGGACTATAAACACAATCAAAGCTTCAAAAACACTTGAAGAACGATAGCTTCAATGCTGATGGGTATTTTTTTACATGAGGATCTCTGTGGTTTCAGAGCTTGATGTTTAAGAAGCTTAATAAGTTTCAGAATGGCAGCAAACCTTTAAACAGCATGTGCTTTAGGTGCTTTAGGTGCTGTGTTATAAGTTAGCATTTAAAAAGAACCTCATGTCTGCCATTCTTTCATATGCAGAGAGGAGGGTCTTCACATTCAGGTGAGAAACTACATTCACTGTGTGATTTTACTGCTATGAATCTTCTCTCACACTGAACAAACCACACCAAAATCCACCAAGGGTTTCAGTCTCAACAAAAATGCCCATGCTTTTTATTTTGTATTCTTATTTTACATTTTATTAGGTTCCCATATGTTCCCATTGGGTTCCTGATAGCATCATATGAAGAGTGTATTGCTAGCAATGACAAGATCATAGGTCCACTTTATAGATTTTTAGAACCATCTAGTGGTGAGACTGTGAATTGCAATCAACGTCTCAGTCCACTGCTTACCCCTCCCTTTCGAAACGCAAAGAGAAGCTACGGCCACCACAGGACAAACATTTCATCGTCTGAGACAACGTAGTGACAAAATAGGCTCTACAGAGCAGTTTGTCCGTTTATGGCTACTGTAAAAACATGACGCCACAAAATAGTGACTTCCATATAATGGGAACCGTGGGGTATGTAGATAAAAAGGTAATAAAATAAATACAGTTCGTTATGTAAAGTCTTTATACACTACTGATAATATGTAAGAAATAATTGAGGACGGGCTTTGTATTATTAGAATTTTTTTTTTATAATTCAACAGCCTGGAGTCCATTATTCCGCTTATACTACGGTTACCACACCTCAAGACGACTCCGCCGTGCATTTCCCAGAAAATATTTGCACACTTCAGAACGTTCATCAGCCAATCAGATTAAAGCATTTAACGGATCCGTATTATAAAGTTATGTATATGATATTGCACACAATCCACCTTTAAGAAATGTAATGTAACTAATGTCCATCCATTCTCTATAATGTGTTTAATGAAAATTTTAATAATGACCATGACATCGTTTACTAAATGGGTGCCAGTTTGACATTACTGAATGTGAGTCATTCATTTACTATCTTAATTCATTTTGTGTATGTCCTCACAAACATTATGGTTGTGTATGATGTGTTGTTCCAGGCTGTGCAGGTCAGCTGACACAGCGTTAAATCAAATACAAATAACAAGATGGGACAGGGAGCAGGTGGCATACTGTCTGCATGATGTCAATTCTGTGTGCAGTAATACGCTCAAGTAAAGTCATTTAAATCATAACATCATCATAAAATCATCCAATTCTTCCTGGATTTATTATGGTCTCAGAGTCTACTTAAGAATTAAAGCTACAGCTAATTTTCACAGCTGATTATTTAATGCAATGTTGTGTATTTGACTGTGAAGTAGAAGAATAGGACACACCCAGAACTAAACAAAGCCTCCTGAGCAAAACCTGACTCGAGTTAACATATTTAAAAAAATCAATACCATTACCTTTTAAAATACCTCTTAATATGCATTCCTGACGCGTTTTATGATTTAAACATTTTGTACAAAGTAAATCGTACAAAAATGTATATTGTAAAAATAACGATAATGGAGTCCCACCCCTAACCGCAACGTCACAGGGGCAAAAACAAATCGTATTAAAACGTACTTCATACGGAATGAAATGCATACAAATTGACATGCAATTGACTTCACCAACATCTCATACTGTATCAGCCTCTCCTCTTAAATGACTTATCAATGAATTCCTAATGGATAAAGTCAAGCCCCTCCTAAATTGTTTTTCACTGAACATCCTGTTTAAATCTGCAGATCCCTGTACCTGTACCAAAATGTGTGATTTTTCAAGTAAGAGAAACAAACAAGGGCCAAAAATCAGAAGAAACTAAAGACTAGGAATTATGTGTAGTTGCCTCATCTTGAGTATTTTTGAGAGGTCACATGCTGTGTGATAAACATTTGAAATTTCTATATATAACCTACTTCATTATCAATGTTACAATGTCCATGAATTATTTATCTCACTATCCCTGAGTGTCTCTCATTCTAATGCTTTCAATATCTCTAATGTTTCTTATGGACAGTCATTAGTCTGAGAAGACGTAAAGGACAGATGGTCATGAGACTGGACTCTTAAAAATGCCACCACTTGTGATTTCAAGCATTGCAGCCATAACAGCAGAGAACAGTGACCTCGCCTTTAATTCACACCCTCCTTGTGTGAACACACACACACACACACACAAACACACACACACACACAGTTACAATCAGCACATTGTTTGTTTCAGACTAAAAGGTATGCTGGCACCAAAAACAGTTGAAAGGGTGCCAGGTCCTAATACACTATTTAAAACATTATCTCCTCTTTTCCTTTCGCCCTCTGGTTTTAATGGATTCTGTGACAAAAACACATTCCAGCCCTATCTCAACCATTACCATGAAATCTGGTCTCATAGCAACTGTAAATGGAGCCATCCCTTGGTAGAATGGGGTCTGTTTGTGTGCTTGTAAATCAGGAAAAAGTATCTGCATCCCCATTTACATATGTCTAGTATGCACTGAATCTGCTGCGCTTGTAATTGGAAACACATCATGGCAGAATTAAGACATTGGGCTTCCACATAATTACATTTAATCTTAAACATATAAACCAAACTTTTGTGTAATGTTTGCAAGCTAATGCACATGGGAAATCCCGTGCAAATGTTAACCTTATTAGGAAAAATAAAGTTTTTACCCATGTTTTTTAACTGTATTGATATATCAGTTGTCAATATTTGGTGGTTTAGATACCTATGCAAAGTCTCTGTTAAAGTTTTATTTTCCATAGTTAAGTAAGTGCTGATTTACGAATTTTCACAGTCGTAGCGCTGTGTCCTCCTCATACACAAAAATTCAATAAAAATTAATCTTAATTAAATGTTCTTTAAAGATCCATCCCTTCTTATTTGTTGGCTATATGCTTCTGGTTTGTGCTTTTTAATTCCTACAAACTATGTTGACTCCCAAAAAACTTTATTTAGCGTCCATTATTTGTCACATCCATAACGCATGCATGTTTCCTTCATATAAATGAGAAAACTTGCAAATAGATTAATGTTTTTTTCTGATGTCTGAAGTCTGTCTTTAGTAGAAAAATATAAACAGATGGTTCAATATATTCTAATGAATACTATGAATTGCAATGTGGCCTAGATGATTTTAGTTCAAATGCTTATTCAGTTTTTTAACTTTTAGTAATGCTGTTGATACTCAGTCAAAGAATTTATCTATTTGGTTGTACAGAGGACTCATCCTATCCTATTCGTACCCGTTTACGCTCTATGGGGGATAGGCCTTTTCATCTATAGCTCCTAAATTATGGACGCTCTACCACTTGAAATTAGAAATGCTGCCTTTCTGTTATTACTTTTAAATCACAGCTTAAAATGCTTTTATAGACTTGCTTTTAGGTTATTGTTTTAATGGTTTATTTTTATATCTGTACTTTATTATTATTATGATTATTATTATAATTATAATTATTATTATGATTATTATTATTATTATTATTATTATTATTATTATTATTATTATTATGTGGTTTATTTGTTTTTATAGATTTATAGACAGTTAACTGGTTAACAAAATGTCCTAATGACACAAAAATATTATATCTGTTCAACTATAATAAAGCATTTGTCATAACAAATAGGACATTTAGGCTATTCCTCATACATTCAAAAAATCAAGGATCAAGGGAAATTGATTGTGAAGATTAATATTGATATATACTGTAAAATCAGATATAAGAGATCAAATATTATATGATAAAGACCTCAAGTCCAATACTTGATATTATACCCTTTTAAAAGAACCTAATGTGTACCGTTACGGTAAAGATATATACCTGTATGTTATGATGTAATGTATATGTTGACAGGGTACCACCCAAGTGACAGCCTTTATAGAGTGCACAAGAAAAAATGAACAACAATTGTCATGTCACACTAGTTACAAGTGTAAGAGATTACAGTCACACAGATAAATCAAGCTATCATTTAACATTAAGATGAATAGTAGTTATCCATTAGGTATTCATCCATCACAAGGGGAGAATCAGTGGTTAGTGCTGAGGCTGATGGGTTAAAGGTAAACTTCATTCTTATAATCATCAATCACATACAGCTAATAAAGAGCACAAAACCACAAAGAGAGTCTATAAGCTATCGTCAGTGTTTCACATACTGTATATACGGGACAACTACAAAGATTTCCCTGCATGCCTTCTCTGCTCCTCATTTTTTAAAGATTTTTTGAAATAACATGTAATCGATTTAACCATTGGGGGAGGTGAGAGACACAATCCTGATTGCTACGAATTTGCCTGGGGAATTCCAGGCCGCTGGACAATAATGGATCCACGGAGAGGAGCATTAAATTAGGTTTCCTCTGATGTATAAATCAAGTCTAGCACCACCCTGATCCTCCTTACAGTAATAGACACTTTACACACTGTTAAACAAGTAAACCCTGAGCGCTGCTTATTTTCAACCACATCTGACAAAACATGCAGTGCTCATATTCAATGCAAACCATTTAAACATTCATTTAGAAGTAAACATTTTCAGATTTCCAATTTTAGCACTTTTTCTACTATCCTAAGAAAATCTTGTTTAATGGTTAATTTCCTCTCTTCAAACATTTCTCTGATTGCTCTCTTATATTATATTCTTTTATCTTATTCCAATGCTGTTAGACCCATTGGCGTTTCACATTAAATAGTCCCGCATCTTTATAGCTTTAATCTTTGAAATAACTTTGCAGAGCAGATAATTGAATTCTTCACCTTTAAGACCGGGCTCACACTACAGGACTTTTTTAATCCTGGCCGATTATGTAATCTGGTTGGAGCACACACATGAGGAGAATCAGATTTTCTTCTCTTAAATCTTAAACATGCTCACACTACAAGATCTAAAAAGCATGGAACATCACATAATACAAGATATTATTAAGATTATCCTGCCAGAGGGAGAAATTTACACCACCTCATGGGGAATGGGATGTAAACGAATGGAGATTGTTATATATATATACTCTTATTTTTAATGTTTACATCTGCTAGGTAAGGGGGTAGCAGCTTTCTACTACACTCACCTTGTGTGTTTAAACCCAAGGCGATTTCTTCTCACCTCTTGTTTTTAAGGCAACAAGATTTGTTTTCATGAAACTGTCCTCCAAAAAATAATGACCTCATAGTTTGTTTGTTATGACATCAAGGTACGTGTAAAGACTAAGTGCCCTCTAGCGGCAAGCAATGTATTACAACCTGTGGTTACATTTTAAGGTTTCGCTTTAGATTCGCATTTGCAAATTTAGAAATTGTTTTATAAACATTTATGGTTTTAAAGATATTTTGTTGCGTCTTACCCCACACCATCCACTTCTCGACCATATAAAGCACAACACGCAAGTAAAAGTTCAGTCACAGTTTTTTTTTCATAAATTGATCAATAAAACATATTTCATAAATAAAAGTATTACAAACAACTTTTGTTGAAAACCTTGCGAACTAAACACATCAAATAATTGTATATGAAAAACATTAGAGCATGACTTCAGATTGCAAGCTGACTTTACTATGCAATCGATCACGAGACACGCAAGAGCCAATACTTCACAATCGCTTCTTCTGTACACACCGCATCTGAGATTTACAGCAGATAGTAATCGCATTTGCGTATTTTCCTCATATAACAGTTTTGTATGCTTTGTTTTATATTGTATAATAAATGAGAACGTTATTTTCTCAGAATGCCTTAATAGTTTAATGAATAACATAAATACAATGAATCCTGGTGTCTGAAATTAAAAATCACATCCCATTACTTCATCACTGCGAAATTTTACTCTTAAACATAATTTCATACCCGTAATATATTAAGTTTCTCCTGTTGCCGATAGTTGCACTAATTTAGTCAACACTTCTGTGGGTTGTAGTTTGGGGGAACAAACAAATGACCTAAACGGTTGTATGGGTTGGAGTATAGGTTGTGTTGACTCTATTAGAGAAACTTCATTAGGGTAAAGCTGAACAACATTACTGTTAGAGAAATATGTACCAAGAGTCCATGAAGTTCATGTTTGGCCTTGAGAGCTAAACAATCTGGAGATAATATAAAGGCCATCAAAGCCTCCCCCGCCTCGCCTTGCCTTTTCCGGATGGTGAGGATTTAACCCTTCAATGCATACCTCGGGTCTTTAATGACCCGGGACATCATTCAATACTCTCCCCCTCGTTCATCTTTTAAAGTTAGACCTCCAGCTTCTAAGTATTTCTCAATCAGATGAACATTTAACAAGAGAAAAAACACAGAAATGTAAATATGATCAGTTTTATAATTCATTTTTAAGTTAAAAATAAAAAAGAAATGTTAAAGGTCATAACGCACATGGTTACTGCTTATCTCATGTTAATCTTCACTACCTATACGGTTTCAGGAGTAACAACACAAACAAGTGGCTTTCATGGTCAACACGTAACTTCCAGTAAACTTCGCTAAGAATAAATAACAACAAAGTACTTTTAAAGTAGTTTATTTATATAACAAGCAAATTAACACAAAACAGTATCTCATTATCTCTGATTAACTTATGATTTATGTTCGTGTTGATTAAATTATATGCACTAACAACAAAACAGACATTTGAGGCTGATTTACTTTTTGCAATTCCTTTGCTGGCTGGGTAAAATAAACTTCATCCACCGTTGTCTTAAAGGGGACATTTCACAAAACTTTTTTAAGAAGTCAAATAAGTCTTTGGTGTCCCCAGAGTGCGTTTGTGAAGTTTTAGCTCAAAATATTACATAGATCAGTTAATTTAACATGTTAAAATTGCCACATTATAGGTGTGAGTTTTCTTTTAAATGCAAATGAGCTGATCTCTGCACTAAATGGCAGTGCCATGGTTGGATAGGGCAGATTAAGGGTTGGTATTATCCCCTTCTGACATCACACGGGGAGCCAAATTTCAATGAGCTGTTTTTTCACATGCTTGCAGAGATTGGTTTGCCAAAACAAAGTTACTGGGTTGATCTTTTTCACATTTTCTAGGTTGATAGAAGCACTGGAAACCCAATTATAGCAAGTCTGATTTTCATGATATGTCCCCTTTAAAACCGGATCCTCTGAAAAGCTGAACAAGTTTTTCCTCCCCTCACATCTAAAAACAAACGTTGGTGCCATTGTTGATTAATGGTCTAAACCAGTGGTTCTCAACTCCAGTCCTCGGGACCCACTGCTCTGCACATTTTGGATGTCTCTCATATCTGACACACTCAGTTCAGTTCATGGAATCTATCCTAACGAGCTGATGATCTGAATCAGGTGTGTTAAATAAGGGAGACATGCACAATATGCAGAGCAGTGGGTCCCGAGGACTGGGGTTGAGAACCACTGGTCTAAACCAAAATGACAAATCTACTTAAACTCAACGCTGCCGACCACGTCTACTAGCACACACTAATGTGCGTGCTGGTTCTTGCGTTTGCTCTGGTTGAAGCGTGGGTGTGCCTTCCCAAGGAAATTGCCCATAAAAGGAATAAAAAAAGTTTCAAAAACTTGTACGAACCCTTGTGAAGTGGAATTCAACTCTTAAATAGTGTTAATAAGTCAGAATGCATGAAAGAGCATTAGACCCCTCCTTTAATTAAACAAAATTATTTATTTCATTTCATTTATTTTATTTCAAATTATTATGTGCAACACATTGGTTCAGTGGTTGGCATTGTTGCTCCACAGCAAGAGGGTTCCTGTGTTGTTTTTATATGTTCTTTGGATGTTGTCCCTGTATTATAGTATGGGTGTCCTTCTGTTACATCAGTTTTCCCCCATAGTCTAACAACATGCAGATGAGGTCAATAAATTGCCTTTAGGTGTGTGGGTGTGAGTGTCTGTCTCTGTGTCTGTCTCTGTGTCTGTCTCTGTGTCTGTCTCTGTGTCTGTCTCTGTGTCTGTCTCTGTGTCTGTCTCTGTGTCTGTCTCTGTGTCTGTCTCTGTGTCTGTCTCTGTGTCTGTCTCTGTCTCTGTGTCTGTCTCTGTGTCTGTGTCTGTGTGTCTGTGTGTCTGTCTGTGTGTGTGTCTGTGTGTGTGTCTGTGTGTGTGTGTGTGTGTCTGTGTGTGTGTCTGTGTGTGTGTCTGTGTGTGTGTGTCTGTGTGTGTGTGTCTGTGTGTGTGTGTCTGTGTGTGTGTGTGTGTGTCTGTGTGTGTGTGTCTGTGTGTGTGTGTCTGTGTGTGTGTGTCTGTGTGTGTGTGTCTGTGTCTGTGTGTCTGTGTGTCTGTGTGTGTGTGTGTGTGTGTGTGTGTGTGTGTGTGTGTGTGTGTGTGTGTGTGTGTGTGTGTGTGTGTGTGTGTGAGCACCCTTTGATGGACAGTCCATCTATAGAGTGTGTACCCTGCCTGTGGCCTTAGATGTTGGGATAGGCTTCAACCCTCCCCTGACCTTGCATAGTATAAGTGAGTTTGGAAAATGCATGGATGGATGAATTAATGGATGGATGGACTGAAATTATTTGATACAAATGTTGCAGTGCTCTGACTATGGTTACAGTTTAGGACAGTTAACCTCTCGACGCGCACTAGCTCGAGGACGGAAAGACGTCAGTTTTTTTTAATGCTGCTAACAATATATATATATAGCCTACTGTGTACAAACAACAATAATAATAACACTACTATACATCGTTTAAAAGGTCTAAGGGTTTAGCAACAGTGTATGGTGTCCGTTTTGAGCATCATATTGCTCTAGCATCATAAATATAGTATTTTGTTACAGAAGTCCAGATAACAACATGCATAATAAACTGACTCCTTACCTTTGTGCTGGTATAAGGAACGCGAATCGAATCCAGTCTGTTTCAGATGTGTGAATAACCCATAAAAACTCTCCAACAAAGTACATCCAATGACCATTTTTTTCCACAAATGCGTATAATCCGTGAAATATGGATATATTTTCCATTGTTTACATCAGATTTCACATGCACATCTTGTAATAGATTATAATATACAATCTGAGGACTATTTACATCGTAACACTTGTATATGAGATCACACTCGCGTTCAAAACCAGCGCTCAAACTTGCTTGTACAAGTAGGCGGGAGTATAATACATAATATCCAAACAGCGCTGTCAAATATCGTGACGTCATCTGACTCGCGCGTTCCTCCAATGACTTCATGGAAAATATTGATAGACAGAACGTGTAGCCAATTAGATAACGAGTTCAACGATCTTTCTGTGAAGCTTTATTTCCTGGTGTGGATACGGTGTCATGAGCAATCCACCCTGCGTTCCAGTTCGTTTTTTTATGAACTTCCCTCGCTAACTTCACTCAGTCTCGTTCACTCGGATGTACGTCATTGCTTACGTTGTACAAGTGCCCACTACTGCTAGAACACTTAAAGTGGGTTCAAATGGATCGCCCTAAGCCCTTGATCACATGGAAAGTGGAGACCGCCCCCTCCATGTGCAAAGCGCGAGTTGCTGAAGTGACGTCACAATCGTGTTGCATTGTGGGATATGAAGCTGAATGAAGTGTACATATGAAGCAGACTCGCTCCCTCGGTCAAAATCAAGGGAGCGAGGGTCTGTCCATACAAACTTCCCTCGTCCACTTGACGAAGTGGAACGCACTTCAAAATGGCGACAGGGATTCCCCCGAGGGGAAGTGCTTAGGGAAGTTTGCGAGTGTGTGTCTAAAACTGGAGTGGAACGCACCCCCAGTCCCCCCGAGCAATTCTGCCCCCCTAGGACCCCGCGTAATTCCATTGGCTGAAAAAACTCCTCATGGGTAGCCTTTGTAGCGCCTTATTACAATTCCTTCAAAATTTCGTGATGATTTATATCGTTAGAATGTTGTTAAAATTACAATTGGTCTATTTTAAATTATTCGTTTAATATAGTAGTATATAACTGATGCTCTAGGTGGTGAGATCTACCAAATCTCGTTCTTAGATTTTTTTTAATTAGCTTAACGTGACGTACCAGCTTAGCATACAGCTATCGGGTAAAATAGCTTAACACAAACACCAGTTGCACTCACCGTAATAACGTAATGTCATTTTTTTTAATCCTGAGGTTTAAAAAAATATGTTTCACGTTCAGATAACTTAGTAATCAATAACATAAAATTGAAATGTGTTTTTGTTGTGTAAGGCAATTAATTGGGTTTTTAGGCGATTACGTGTGTCATTACGTGCTGCTCACGTGTTTGCAACATGAATATTAGTTCATTAATTATATTATTTTTGTAAGCTTTTATTTTAAAAATATTTTGTATGCTTCTATTTTGTAAAAAGTACCTAGCTTGCTACACCACTAACGCAGCTTCGATTAGCCATTAGCATCAAGATATCGCGATGACAAGTTTTTGACCAGGCATTACTGCTAGGTACCAATTGGGGTCCTAGGGGGGCAGAATTGCTCGGGGGGACTGGATTGCTCACGACAACGGCATTTTATACGCTTGCATAAGGATAAACAATAAAAAGAACGAACGTGTAAAGACTTTTATTTTGTGGCTGACTGGCACTTAGAAAAGGCACTAGTCTTACAAAAACTGTTGCAAGAACCTCATTTTTGGGTCTATTGACTTCAAACGTGAAATATAACTTCTTTAGACTTGTGGCTTTGGCCTCATTGCATTTCTAGGTTTCACACATATATTTATCATTAAGATTATTAGTGTTAAAAAAGATATTATGCAAAAACATTTTTATTACAATGTACTTCAGCCTCTCTAACTTTGTAAATTTTTATCTTAAAATAATTTTGAAACATGGAAAACGAAGTTCAAAGTGTCTTCTATCTAATGATACCACAGTTATGCTTATACTATAAATGGTTTAGTAAAAACAGCCCTTGTAGTGAAAGTAGGTATTTTCATGGTTTTGGACCAGAATGGGGGTGCTTTTCAAGATTAAGAGATCCAATAATATTAAAGGGCCCCAGGTGTCTGTGGTATCCCCAGAATGTTTCTGTAAAGTTTCAGCTCAAAACACACCACAGATCTTTCATTCTTCGATATTGAACATGGCCATTTGGGCTGTAATGAAAAACGTGTTGTTTTTGTGTGTGTCTTTAAATGCAAAAAAAGCTTCTGTTCCCCTCCCCGTATGTAAAATAGTGGGTAGAGCATTTAAACATGTGCTTTGGGCTACATTAAAACATGTGTCTCTGACAGAAGATTGAACTACGTGCTCATAAGGCGGAGTCTGTGAGTGGTCATGGTTGGGGTGTAATCAATGTGACATCACATTGATAGAGAATCCCCAACAGCCTGTTTTGTGTGACTGTTGCAGTTTAAAGGAGATTACAAGAATAAATGGATTTGTATATTAACAGGACCTATTTTCTGCTAGAAAAACATTCAAAAGTGCATTTTCTTGGTAAGGGGGGCTTTAAGTAAAAATCCAGATATCATATCTTTTTGCCTTTTTGTGTGGCTCCATATCTTTGCTATAAATACTTTTTAACAAAATCGTAATGTTTTAGATAAAATACACATTTTTGTGGTGTCCTCAGGATTTCACTGGATTTTTGCAACTCCAACATGAGCCACCCTCTGAAAAAAACTTGGAATATTCCACAAGACATTTTTTCAACCAGAAGTTTGCATCATCCGGATCTTTTGAAGGCCTTGAGAAGATCATTTTTATTTTTTATTTGTTTCCTCCCAGAGGCCCATAACACGCAAGTTAAACAAATTGGAGATGCCAAATTATCCCTCCCCCAACCTGTGTATTTATCAACTTGTCTGAATAAAACTTGTGTATGGATTAACTGGTTCTCAACCTGAATATAACTGTAGATGCTGGAATGGCTTAAAGAAATAAAGGAAGAAGAACTTCTTTTTATGACAAGTTGGAAATGTCAAAATGTCATGGAAATGTTACAGATTCAGTGGAATGACTCTCAAATCCATTTTTGGTATACAACTGAGAAGAGCTGATGTTAAATGTAGTATTTGTTTTTCCTACTATGGAAGTCAATGGGTACCGTCAACTGTGTGGCTAAATACAAAAATTTATTAAAATATCTTATTTTGTGATAACCAGAATTAAAAAGAAACTCATAGAGGTTTGTAACAACATGAGAGTAAATAATGACAGAATTTTCATTTTTGGGTGAAGTATGCCTTAAAGCGAAACATCCATCTGTTCATTGTGAGAGTTGAAGGGGGATGTGAGAATATAGGATATGACTTATATAGCCTCAGCAATGAGCTGTTACCCGTCTGCTGGTCAGCCTGGACCCTCCTGCAGACCAAACACAATACAGAGCACACCACACGGGGCAAAATAAATCTCAACCAGTCACACAGTGAAAGAGGGAGGAGTCATATCTGATTTTCATATTATAGAGCATCATATTTCATCAATATGCATCATATTGAATGTAATATTTATCCAGACTTATTCACCTGATGAATAAAGCATGGAAAGAAACTTTGATTAAAAGATAATTAAGTTGCCATAACAAATATTTCCTTGTGTATTAGATTGCAAATTTATAGCCATACAATTTCTTTTGAACATAAACTTTTATTTGTTAAGCAAATTAGTTTTTTTTTATTCTTGGCTATATTCATGGTGAGAACAAGTTAATCGATAAACAAGTTAATTCACACAAGTTAGTTCATACACACTGGGGGAGGGGCAATTTGGCATCTCCAATTCAACAAACATGCATGTTTTGGGCCTCTTGGAGGAAACCGGAGTACCCGGAGTAAACCCACGCTGACACAGGCAGAACATGCAAACTCCACACAGAAAGACCACCTGACCTAGCTGGGGCTCGAACCATAATCATCCTAAATAAATTGTTTGTTTTTTGCACATTTGCAGTTTACATTTCTTGGATGTTTTATCGGGGTTATTTCTTCAGGTTATATATTTTATTAGTTTGTTTGTTCTTTGGAAAATGTTAAACCCATGACCTTGGTGTTGCTAGTGTACCACCCAAGCAACAGGACAGAAATGCTCTTGTATTCTTACCTGTGTTGGCTAATCTACAGCAAGAATTTTCACATGGTTGGCATGTTCATATAGCCCTTGAATGTATTTTACAATGATTTTTGCCTATAAAACGGGTAAATGATCAGAAATAATTAACAAAAACCTATAAACTACAGACTAGTTTCACACTTACAGATATTTAAATATCATTTTATTATTTTGGTTGCATATTCATACGCCCTGTTGAGAGCACTAGACCCCACTGAGCTATTCATCTCCATGGCAACCTGCCCTAAGCTTCAAACCCTGCAGTTTAAATTCCACCAGGTTACTCAAACATGCTGACCATGTGTGGAGCGGCACAAATTAGAAAGCACACAGCTAGTTAATGTTTGTTCACCCCAGATGGAGGAAATCGAGGAGGACTGAGAAATCTAATGTTTGCATATGATGCCTTTTCCTTCTGTTTACAGCTCACGTAGACACAACTGCCTGCGTTGACAGTAAAGAAGTAGTTAGAGAGTGTCATTCGGTGTTAAAGAAATTGGTGTTGCCTGTGAAATCACTGCTTTTATGCTTTTTAATGTTATTTTATGTGGTTATGTGTTGAACTTTGTATGTAATCTGTCACAATAGGAGATCATCACTGGTGGTTTCCACCTGTTGATAAGCAAATGATGTGTGAATGCTGGAGTTTTAACTTACTTTAAACCAGGGGTCTCCAACCTTTTTGTAAGCAAGGGCTATCACAATAGATAAAACAATCTGGAGGGCTACTTTCTTGATTCAGTCTTTTCCAACCTTTTTTTTTACTTGTTGATTTTATTTTATTTTATTTGTTTAGGTTTTATAATCGTTCATTAAATGTTAACATACATAAAAGAAGCCAAGCTAATGATAAAAAATATGTAATAAATAAATGTTCTCAGGTGCTCACCCTGTGGTCTGTGTGGGTCCTAACACCCCAGTATAGTGATGGGGACACTATACTGTCAAAAAGCACCGTCCTTCAGATGAGACGTTAAACCGAGGTCCTGACTCTCTGTGGTCATTAAAAATCCCAGGATGTCCTTCGAGTAGGGGTGTGCCCCGGCATCCTGGCCAAACTTGCCCATTGGCCTACTAATCATCCCTCATACTAATTAGCTATATCACTCGGTCTCCTCTCCACTAATAAGCTGGTGTGTGGTGGGCGTTCTGGCGCAATATGGCTGCCGTCGCATCATCCAGGTGGATGCTGCACATTGGTGGTGGTTGAGGAGATTCCCCCGTTCATATGTAAAGCGCTTTGAGTACTGAGATAAGCGCTATATAAATGTAAGGAATTATTATTATTATTATTACTAAAATTGAGTCTGTTAATAGAATGTGCTTTGGCAACTCACAGACTCTGTGCGGGCAACCTGGTGCCCACTGGCATCATGTTGGTGACCGGTGCTTAAAGTTAGTGAGCAATAAAACAAATAATTACAATACTCTACTTCATAGCAACAGGACTTAAACATCCTGTGTAAGATTATGTAACGCACATTTTAAAGAACTGCTTTAACATAAATACAAGCTGCATATTTATTGGAGTGTAAAAGAAACAAAAAATCAGGAGTTAAAATTATTTTCTATGCAAAAAAAAATGTTTTTTACAAATGCTTCAAGTGGAACATGGATGCATGGGTCATGTGATAATTATTGTCACAATGTTAAGTGCATGAGTCTTATAATGACAAATATTTGAGCCTTTGCTCAAAACACACAAATTTGTTTGCAACCACATACTGGCACTTTCTTTTTGATACAAGAAGGACCACATTTTCGCTGCGACAAAGGAAGATCCCCCACAATTCCGTGTGTCACATGCAGGAATGGACTGAAAGAATGCAGTGATGTCCCAGAGTTCTGACATTCTTATTGTTCTACACCCCCACCCCCTTCACTTGTAAACCAGAGTCGAGCTTTTGTGCGGCAGGACTTGGGTAGATTTACAGAGATCCATGTTTCACAAAAGAGCCAGCAGTCTATTACAACACTGACCGATCAGGAAGCTCTCACCGAGATTAAACTCAGCACTTTATCCAGCCACTGATGCAAGAAAACAGGCAGACAGAGTTTATTAATATACCAGCTGCAAGCATGCATGTGATAGCATTAGTTAGTACTGCTGCATTAGTCTGTATAATGTATCACTATATTTAGAGAATCCTTGTTGTGCAAATTTTTGGGGGGTTTGAACTTTGTTTATCCTTTTCTCAGTTAATGACTAGTTGTGTTCATCTGTTTTCACCCGTGTCAGGTTTCTGCTGGTTCTGATTGTAAGAGAATAATCAAAAGCTGATTTTGCATCTATAGTTACACTGTAAAAAATTCTTTGCTGCCTTCATTTTTGCTGTTTTTGTTGAATCAACTCAGATTTACAAGTCATTTTAACTTTTAACTATTATTTATCTTAACAAGAGATATAAAATGAACTTGACATATTTCAACTAAAAGTTATAACAATTCATCTCTAGTCAAGATAAATAATGTAAATCTGAGTTGATTCAACAAAAAACTATAAGGCATTTAAGAATTTTTTACAGTGTGTCTTTTAAAAGATATCTATTTCTCAACTATTTTTTAAATATTTATTTTTGATTTTGACAAGCAGAGAAACTATATCTCCTAACAACCTGTCTGTATATGAGACTAGCTGGGTCAAAACCTGAAGTGAATCTTTAAAAAAAAATGGAAAAAACGAACAACTGCGAATTAAGCCACGGTCACACTAGACGTTGACTGTGCGAGGATTTGTCATACGGTGCTGCGGGTAGTGGGCAGGGAGCAGCTCATCAATATGATCTTTGGCATCGTCCATTTGTGCTTTTCAGTAGGGAGAAAGGTCACACATTGACATACCGGTTCGTACTGGTAACAATGCTCCACGTGATGTGAATTCGCAGGTTAGAGTTCACCAGACTTGAACTTTGCTACGCAGCGACCTGCAAAATATTGCAGCACGAGCTTACGTTTCCGGTCTGACGCATTCACATGCATATGAATGGAAGTCAATGGAACAAAAAGTTTAGTGTGACCGCAGCTTTAGGTGCGTTTCAATCAATGATGGTGGTATTGGTAACCAAGTAACCAACTAAATACCTACCAGTAAATAAAACAAGGCACGCTGAGGAAATGGAGACAGGACTGCATTTAGTTACTGCATTGGCCTAAAAAAGCATACAAGCTGCATGTGTCTCACACTGCCTTGCTTTACTAACTAAAATATGTCTTTAATATTTATCCAGGTTAAAGTTTTGCTCTTAGTAAATGTTGATCTGGACAAGTTATAAATTTAGCAGTGCAGCTTGTAATTTCTAAACTGAATGCTGTGCATAGAAGAAGGAATGCAGCATTTTTGATGCAGGCACTAAGAGCAAGGGCATTATGACAACATCGCTACGTGGGTTTAATGTTTGCTACATCAGAATTGATTCTGCAAATGCATTTCCATCTCCCATAAATCGCATTTACTCTTTTCGCACCAGTCAAAAACCCCCTCAAGTAAAATCTTTTTGCAATTTAAGGTATTTTAATTAGAAATTTCTTATGCAATACTTTATAATGCGCATAAAATCAGAGAAAGCAGCCACTGATATAATTCAGAAAATGTCTTCTAAGAGACCATTTTGTATTTTTTTAAACAGTAATGGCTATTTAGTATTAATTTCAAATATGTGAATATAATTATAATTTTCAGTAGTATGTCTGTTGATACATATGGAAATATCTGGACCCTGTGTCCATCACAGTGGGAAATAAGGTCTCTGTGATGTCTGTACATACATTATGACTTTAACTTATGCAGATCAGAAGCTCTGCAGTCTCATTAACAGAGTAAATGAATGCATAAAAGAGAAATGGAGAATGTAGGACATTCATCTCACACCACCCATAACACAGAAGAACATTTAGATGATTGTGTCAGCTATGACCTCTGGCACCTCAGAAGAGGCGAGATTGATGAATAGCTCCTACAGAAACACCACTTTTGGTGTTTGATTGCTATAAATGTTTTTTAACTGCAGTGTCATTTCTACCTGCTGCTCACAGGCACTGGTGATGCACAACCGTTTGGTTCAGAAACGTCCAAAGAGAGTGCGTTTAACTGTCAACAGCTGACACCTGGTAGGTGACAGGTGTATTTGTGGGGGTTTTAAAGACAGCGGGGGGACAGCTCTGGTGTAACATCTTAATGAACTCACTCTTCTTTAAAAAACAAAAAGTAAAGCTATATGTAGATTGCGACTTGAATACTGAAAGAGATTTTGTCCCTCTCATTGCTTATTGTGGCTATTGACGAAGTCTTTATATATTTTGTGGCTGAGATTAAACTTCACATTGGTCTAAAAAAGCACACACACTGCCTTGCTTTAATAACTAAAATATGTCTTTTAATATTTATCCAGGTTAAAGTTTTGCTTTAAGTTCATATTGATCTAGATAAATAATGTTTAAGCCTCCTCTGCCTGTAATACATTACTCTAAACCATAAACAACAAGCTACACAATGACTTCACTTTAAGTTTATAACTATGGGTTCAATAGTCAGGGCACTGATTGGGAAGTTGGACATTTTAAGGGCTTTCTCAATACTTCCAGTGCACTGAACTGAACTGCTTAATTGTTTGTGCTTAAACTCAATAAGATTTGAATGGATTGTGACTCTTTATTGTAGCAATTGATCATGATGCACAATGCTTCAATGTCTAATCATGAGAATAACCATCTCTCTACATTACGTCACATCTGGGGTCAAACTCCCATCTTAGGTCACATCGGCGGTCTCTCCAAACTCTTTTGAACAATGAGTTCAAGCTTTTGTCATGTTAAGAGAATGTCAGTGCCCACACAGTGAATCAACAGTGACCACACAACAGTGCCATTCACATTCCTGCTGCTTCCTGTGCTATCAGACGAAAGTGTGGGATGATGTGTCACCGTGCATGTGCCCTGCCACTCAAACATTACAAGAGCCTCACTATCTTAACGTATCCCTCTGAGAATTATGATGCATTGGACAGTTTGAAATTTCTTAATGTAGTTTTTTTTTAGTTTTTTTCACTGTTAGGTTGTGCCAAAGCACAGGAACGTCACACTATTTTACATCCTTAATATAACAGAAGCAAACATAAGGTAACAGCGTTTTTGTGTTGACTGAAAGAATATCCAATATACACCTCTGTCCATTATCAGTCTACTGTAAGCACAAATAATAATACCATTATGCAGGAAACCCTTGTACACATTGTGTCCAAAGCAACTTTGCTTTCCAAGTATACAGTTTCCTATGTGTTCCTTGGGAATCAAATCCATCATTTTGGCATTGCTGGGGCTATGCTCTAAAGATTGAACCACAGGAACACCACATTTTAAACCACATTGAGATGATACCATATTGATCATTAGAGATAAAAGCCATAGCTCTGATGGCAGTTATTAATTTCCTGAAAGAGAAATGCTGTAATACTGCTTGTGGTAAAATGATGACGATGCACTTTACACAGCCTGGATACGAACTGATGACTGGATGTTCGTGTGACCTCATGTGATGTCATTACCAGGAAGAGAGACAGTAAAGGTTTTAGTACATCTATATACATAAGTGAGCCCTATGCATACTGATGGTTTTTAGCAGTGCAATAGCAATGCCTTCAAGCAATAATTAAGTTAGTATGCTATGCGGGCTATTTATAGTCACTCTGCCAATATAGGCTATTTACAATTATTCAGCACTTTCCTTATTACAAACTGCAATGTATCACACACTTGATATGAATTTTAATCCTTGTCTAGGACACCTTTATTAAAGGGATTGTTCACTTTAAAATGAAAATTCTGTCATCATTTACTCATCCTCATGTTGTCTTAAACCTGTATGAATTTATTTTTCTTATGAACACAAAAGAAGATATTTTGATAAATGATGGTAAACACACAGCAGATAGTGACCATTGACTTCCATAGTAGGAATAAAAAATATGATGGAATTTAATGGGTACCGTCACCTGTGTGCTCATTTATCAAAAATATTTTCTTCATCATTTATCACAATACTTCCAAAATATTTTTCCTACTATGGAGGACAATGGTCACTATCCGCTGTGTGTTCACCATCATTTCTCAAAATATCTTCTTTTGTGTTAATCAGAAAAAAAATAATTCATGAGGATAAGAAATGATGACAGAATTTTCATTTTAAAGTGAACTATCCCTTTAAAGAGGAAGGACTATCTGCAAAATGACCATTTTTATTCTTCATGGATGCATTATATGTAATTTTTAAATACCAGTATAAGCTAAACTAGTGTCTTAGATTTCATATGTTAACTAGGTCTATTAGTTATACGTGTGTGAGCACGTTTATCAGGATCAGATTATCGCTTTGCACTTTATCGACCGTCCGTATGGACAGCAAGAGATCAATGCTTCCTCTGGAGATGACATGTCATTTAAATCTATATTTCAGCCATATCAGTGTCTCATGCTTACATCTACTCTGCTATGAATAAGAAAAAAATGATAGCTTTATTGACGTTTAGTACAAAACATTTTAGCAGTGTTTCTGTAATGGCACTAGATTTTTGAATATATTAATTCTGTAGCATTAAACTGCGTAACTGCAATGCGCGATTGCGTGCGCATGTTTACGCTTTGATATCACGAAAAAACTAGTTGCACACAAAAATCCACACGTTTTAACTCTCGAAATCATTTTGAGAACTTATTGAATTGAGTTAAAAAATAAAGTAAAAAATTGGGACACGTATATATCCTGAACCTGCATCTGTAATGTTCATGAATTACAAATGTAGTCTCGTTCATCTCTTTGAATGACGTAGAGCGCTGAGGTGACTGGAGAGGGAGGAGGGGACAGGGGTCTCTCTCTCCCTCTCTCTCTCATTGAGCGCAGCGCAGTGCGGCTTGTGCTCAGTGCAGCGGGATCTACTGCATACAAGGGCTATCTATATTCATACAGCATAATTATTTACATGCAATGGAGGTACTTTCTTTTAATCTGTGGTGGATTTTTACATTGCTTTTATGGACGTCTGCGAGCGCGTTTAACCTGGACACTCAAAACGTCCTGAGGAAGAATGGTGAACCCGGTAGCCTCTTCGGTTTCTCTCTGGCTTTGCACCGGCAGCTTCAACCTACCGATAAAAGAATGTAAGTATAATTATTAAGCTGTCGATCATTGCGATTAATTGCAATCATTGATAAGATGCGCCGCGCGCTGTTGGCGCTCCATACCCGGTCATGTTCTGTCCCTCGTGCACCTGTGCCTCTTATTTTCAGACAGCTGTGATACTTTTTTCCTCTACAGCAACATAAAAATGTGTGTGTGTGAATGACATTTATATTTTTACAAGCTCTTTTGGTGAAGTAAGTTATACCGCAGGCTGATTACTGTCCTGTCCGTAGCACACTCACATCAGTCTGTTCTGGGCTATTGAGTTGCGGCGTGTGGGGGGAAGGCAGGGTGCTGGTGCTCAGACCGGGGCAAGTTAACAATACCCAACGTGATGTGACATGTCACCAATACACAATGGCTTTTCTCACTGAAAGGATTCAAAGAGCACTCTTAAAAAGTTTCAAGTCACTCTAAAAGAAGTTTTTTTGCATAGCAAACACTCTAAAAAAACAAACGGTGCTATATAGAACCAAAACAATTGCTTTGGATCGTAACGATAGAAGAACCATTTTAGTGCCATATAGCACCGGTGAAGAACCAGTGAAGCACCGGTGAAGCACCAGTGAAGCACCAGTGTAGAACCATATAGGGGCCATATAGCACCACATATGGTTCTACATAGCACTATATGGTTCTACACAGGTGCTTCACTGGTGCTTCACTGGTGCTTCACTGGTGCTTCACTGGTTCTTCACTGGTGCTATATGGCACTAAAAATGGTTCTTCTATCGTTACGATCCAAAGCAACTGTTTTGGTGCTATATAGCACCGTTTGTTTTTTAGAGTGAATAATTGCTTTCCTCTATATGTTCTTGTGTTATGGTTCTCATTGTGTTATATGTCCTTTAGATATGCATGGCTTTTGGGTTCTTTGAAGCACCATAAACAGATTAAACATTTTATTGTGTGCTGATTTCCAAATAAGTTAGATGAGATCATACTGAACAGACAAAAATACAACAATGATTTTCTTGAAGCATATTCAGATTTTTTTGTGCACATGCTTATCTTATAGCGATGACACATTTTTTAATCTCGTGTTAACTGTATGACCTTGTTATTAGTATGTGTTTCACTCAAAGCCTGTTCTCTGCCTGGTACAGTAAGTATGGTAAGGTCTGTCTGAGGCTATAAAACATCTGTCAGTATGGGATCCCTTTATGGACTAGTTTGAAATTTGAGGAAAAGCATGGCACCATATTCCAAAGGCAGATGGTTAACTTCCGAGGCAAAGATCTATTTAATGTCTGCAACAACTTCCCTAACACCTTGCAAGTAACAATAATTGCAGTGCTTTCTAGAGACAACTTAGGGAAAGTGATGTGAAAGGGGCTTATCCTAGTTCAAGATAATTTGAGCTGCCTATTTAAAAAAACTTGCACTGACTCATCTTAAAATAAATCACTGCTATTGTTTTGACTCAAGATGCACCCCAGTAATGTTTTTTGTAAGGTGTGTTTGTCCTAAAATAACTAAAGCCTAATCCTGGGTTAATCCAAACCCTGCCTGGGAAACTGCCCCATTGTGTTAAACATAGACCGTTGGTTTCTCTGGCTAAGATCAGTTTGAGATCTGAGATTAACAAGAAGGCTGAATGATTGACTCGGAGTGTGATGGTGGTCAATGACTGAGACAAACACACAGGGTGGGATTTCTGTGTGTGTGTCTGTTTGTTCATTTGTGAGTGTGTTTAAACAGTTGTGTATAATGAACACGTGTGCTGGAGGAGTGGAAGACACCTGTTTACAGCATCTATACTGCCATGAAAGTGTGGAGCACCTGTGAACAGCATTGTGTGTCTATCTGTCTGTCTGTCTGTCTAATTGCATAGCTGATTAGACGTTCTGTCAGATAAAGTGTCTACTAAATGCAGACTCATGACTACTTGGAATTCCTCAGCAGTTTGGTGGTATTTTCTCCAGTTTACCTTGAAAAAGAGTATCAGGTCTACGAGGTTAAGGTTAGATAGGGAGATGTTTACAGAGGTCAGGAAACAAGTGAATGTGAGAAGGCACGATGAGAAAATATCTCGCTGTTCAATTATGAAAGCACCAGCACTTTTATCAGAACACAGAATGCAGTCGAGATAAAAGTGTGATGTGAATATCTTACAGTGACATGTACGCAGCTGTACATGCCTCATTCCTGCCAGTAATCTCAAGTGTGGTGGTAAGACTCTGAGTGTTGAAAGCCCATTTGTGCTGCATGACTGCCATTGCATTATTGCTCCAATGATTTCACAGAGGTTATGAAATCTGTGCTAAAAGTTACACTTTTACCCCGACGACATCTGCACTGAATTGTGAGTTAAATATTCAAACAAGATGCTTGTTCAGCAGGTTCTAGATTACAAGTTAACGCCAGACTTTAGGGAATCAGGTTTCCTGCCTGTAAGAGGCGAACAATTGACATGTAACCAAGTCTCTGGTTCTTTTGGCAGATGCCATTCAAGTAGCCTGGATTTCAGTAGCTGCTTCTTTTAATGCCACACAAATCGTCTTCCTTCCTTACATTCATAAAGCTTCCTGTAGTCTAAAAAGAATCAGTGTCGGATCCGTTGTTGTCATCTCAATGCAGGAAACCACAAAATTCCCAAAACTCCCAGATAGACATGTCGATGCTGCTGTGAATATGGTGAGTGGATAATGAACAGGTCGGCATGTGTTTACACTGGAGCAGGGGGAATCAGGGTACATGTACAACCGTCCATCTGTGCTCCTGTAACATGAGAGACTTTTATCTTTTCTTGTCTTCTTGGTTTCTAGTATTGAACAAATCAGTTGTGTGTCGCCTCTCAGGTGTGTGTGGTTGTTGGCCTGTGAAGTTTATTGTTAAAGGAATAGTCTACCCATTTGCCATATTAAACTATGTTATTACCTCAACCTAGACGAATTAATACATACCTATCTTTTTTCAATGCGTGCACTGTACAGCGTGTTATGAATGTGTTAGCATTTAGCCTAGCCCCATTCATTCCTATGGTACCAAAAAAAAGTTTTATTTTGTGGCACCATACTTAGTGGTATAACTCCTCATGTAACAGTCTTTAAATAGGGAAAACACGGAAGTGTTTGGTGGCTTCCCTGTTTGGTACCATAGGAATGAATTTGGCTAGGCTAATGCTAACACATTCATAACACGCTGTACAGAGCACGCATTGAAAAAGATAGATATGTATTAATTCGTTGAGGTAATAACATAGTTTAATATGGCAAGAGGGTAGACTATTCCTTTAAGTAAAGTCACAGATGTTGATATGCTTTGTTGCACTACAGAGTTTGAGCAAATAATTACATCCTGTTTCATAATGTATATATTTGAATATGATGCCATCCGGTCAACAAAAATATTTTTTGTCACTATTCAATCACTACTTTTACTTTACTATACTGTCAGTCCCCACACTGTACAAAAAGTGTGTTCACCTTGAATAAGTAAATTACCAGGTTGCCTTAAAAAAATTAAGTGATATTTTAAGTTAAATTAACTGAAAATTTAAAGGCAACTAGGTAACGTAGCCTACTTTTTAACCAACAAATATTTTTTTACAGTGTAGCTGTACCCTTTTAAAAGTATCCCTTTGCACCTTAAGAGTTTATATTAGTACCTCAGAGGTCCATACTTGTACCAATTACCAAATGTATACACATATTAGGACCTTTATAAAGGGTAATGTCCTATACAGCCTGGGACCATTTTTGTTTTCTGTGACAGTGTGTATATTTCTAAACTTATAAACCCAACAACACACCATTTTATAAACCAGTGCTCCCTCCCAAAACTACCATACACTACTCTCAGACTTTACTTAAAAATTTTATCCATGCCAGTCTGTTATTGTGGTATAATTTTTTTCAAGTAATTTTTTCAGCAAACCATGATTGATCCCCTGTCTAAACTGGTGGTACTTGGACAGAATGATCAAAGATAAGGAGCAGACCTTTCTCTGTTTAGACAAAGATCTTGAAATCCAACACCCAACATAACCCATCACAACCCAAAAGAAATGCATCACACCCATGTAACCTTACACACACACATATTGTACCCTAAACAAATGATTCACAATGAAAAATAATCCAATGCTCACATCATACGTCAACACAGTCCACCCCAATATGACCTAACACCTGCATCACACCCCCAATAAAACTTACACACACATATACCCAAGCCAAGAAGTCACATTCAAACAAGCATTGTTAGGTTGTAGAATTATGAAGCTAAACAACTGTAGTGAATGTACTGCATGTGTTATATTGAACGGAGATAAAGCAACACTTGTAACACATTTGTACAGTTCGTGCCCAGTTGTGAGGAGCGGCTGGGATTCAAGACAGCTGCACCAACTTTGGCACGGATGGTTTTGGTCTGTGTAAGACTGTGTATTGGTGAAAGGTTAAACGTCTGGTGTATTTTCTGATGAAAAGATAGAAACCTCTGTATGACTGGATTGATGGGTACAGACAGCTGGGTCTGGTCAGTTTGTCTTGATCTGAGATGATGCGTCACTCTGAAGCAGGTATAAAGCTGACTCACTATGACTAGTGCTCATTAGAAATTAAGAAGTGGGATTTGAAGAGAAAAGGGTCGATTTTCCTCTAGAGATGAAGAGATTTTACAGTGTGTGTGAGATAGATTGCAGCCAGCTGTTATGATACTGGACACAGCTGTGTAGAGAGAAAAAAGACTACACACACACACACACACACACACACGCACACACACAAACACACAAGCACACACACTGACCGCTGTTCACTTCACCATTCCTCACTCTATTAATCCTCATTATAGCTGCTGCTGTCTATCCATTTACAGTATATGTGAACACCACACACATAATCATTAACGTTGAATGCCGGATGGCTGAAATATTTTTTCCAAAATTTCTGATGATGCAGATTACACAACCTCTATGTTTTATGGTTTTATTGCGTATTCAATTCATGGTCAACATTAAAACACTGATTTGAAATAAGCATTTACCCTTAACCCTACAAACAAGCCTGTAACAGGGTAATATAAAGACAATGAGACAATCTTAAACCTTTTCTTCACTGCATAATACGGCTCGATATGGCTCACTTTAGGGTGGGTTCCACTGTGTACTGTATCTAGTTTAGATTCTGGTACCATTGGTACTATTTTAGTACCACCTCATGGTACTAAAGGTTCCAGGCAAGCTACCGATTTACGATTATGTCACGTCAGTAGAGGCGGTGCAACAATAATGATAAATCTATAACCCCACCCAAATTAAAGTGGTACTAAACTGTAGTGGTAAAGCAAACCAAGCAAATGTAAAGCGAGTCGAGTCATGTTGTAACACGTAATGGATAAACAACTTAGCGGGATCGTTCACCCAAAACTGTAAATATACAACAATAAAGAAGATATTTTGCAGAAACCCAGTGCTCTGCAGGGTCCGAAATTAACTTTTTGGCTCACCTGCCACAGGGACTGGTAGATGAAAAAATTCACCAGCCAAGCATATTTTTTACCAGCCAGAATAATAAACAGCCTTTTATTGTCACATATACATTAATTTCATTTGCTGTGTTCATGGTCACGAATTTTCTCAATTTTCATTGTTTATTTCCAACGACAAATGATTTGTTTCTGTTTTTATCTTAATCATAGTGGCGACACACCGAACAACTCATCACGACAGCGCCAGAATCATATTGTAGCCAGCCTCTTGAAACTCCATTATCTCCATACCTCCATTTTCACAAAACTTTATTTTTTATTTAACTCATCCCACTTTTCTTCTGTGAGTTTTCGTTTTTAAAGGTTGGCTCACTCCCGGTAAATGTCTCCACATATCAGGTAATATGCAGCAGATAGCTGCAGACTGCAAGGTAGCTGCAGTACTAGCTAACAACGGACCGTCTCTAGTGCTTGTTTACCTTTCGGCCCCCGAGACAGTGATGCGAGACTTGGTGTGTAGATGCGTTCTGTAGCTAGCTCATCTCATCCCCAGATTAGTTACTGGCAAACACACTATATTGCATTACTATTTTGGTATGAAAATCACCCGCCAGTGTGGTGGATAGCCTTTTGAATTTAGTCGCCAAACGGAAAATCTACCCGCATTTGGCGCTTGGCGGGTGTTAGTTTCGGACCCTGGCTCTGTGATTTCTATATTTGGTGGTGGTGGTCAAACCCAACCTCTCTGTGCCACCTATATAGCACACTTCTTAGAAATAGATACACAGGAAGGATGTACAGGAAGAGTGCTTCATAGGTGGCGCTAAGAGGCTGGTTTGACAGCTGCCACCAAACGCCACAATAACAAGATCGTGCTCATGTTTGACAGAGGCTCTGCATTATCGCTAATAATGTTGTAAATATTTTCAATAGGCTTCACAAGATGTCAATAAGTCACCAGGGGCCTAATGTATAAATATATTTAAAAATATACAAAAAAATTGTATTTTGAAATATATTTAAAAATAAATATATTTTAAAGCATTTATTTATGTTAGAAACCTGTAAACATAAATGGTTTGAAAAGGTTAAAAGTATATATTCAACTGGAAAAATATACTTTATAAACTTCTATATTTTGGCCAGGAATTTTTTTTTTGCCATATGGGTTGTAAAATTCGAAATGTCAAATTAAGAAATATATATTATATTGTCAAATTAAGATTTAGCATATATTTAAAACATATTTTGGGCCAGAGAAAAAGTTTATTTTTTATAAATCCTGATATTTGCGTGAAACATTGCGTATGCACATTTCTATGCCCATTTTGTGCGTACGCAGTGTTTATACATCAGGCCCCAGGAGATGTGGGGATAACCTTTTTGTATTGGATAAACAGTATCTGCTACACTCAAAGTAGCAGAAACATTGATTTGCATTATAGAAATCACAGAGCGCTGCAGTTTCTGCAAAATATCTTTATTGATGGTCTACTGAAGAAAAAAATATCATCAAAATATCACATGGCCTGAGGGTGAGAAAAAAAACAGCAAATGTTCATTTTTGGGTGAACTATTTCTTTAAATACAGTACAGTACAGACACTGACACACTTTCACTTTTACAGTATTAACTCTCATTGTTTGTAATGTAATGTTCAGTCTGCTGACCCTGATTAAATAAAACCTTGTACTGCCAAAAGTGAAATGCTTTGGGTAATTAAACACAAGTGTTTCACAGCTAAGCTGCTCCAAATTATAAATTCCCATTTTTGCCTGAAAATAAGGCAGGGCAACATTCTTTAGCTTTTGAAGTAAATGACTCCTTTCCCATTATTTCTCTAATGAGATCTATTGTCCTTTCCTGTATGTCGGCTGAAACGGGGAGTGTCAGGTTGACAGGCCACATTCTCCACATTCAATTTTAATGCTTTGTCTTGCATTAGTTCCTCTGTCCATTAATGACTCAATGCGGTATTGTCCACAAAATCTGGGACTCTGGAGATTAAGAGAAGAATATTTAACAACACAATAACTTTAAGTAAATACAGTGTTTTACAGTCACTTCTGATAAACCCATTGGGATCAGGTGCAAATTGATCAGAAAAAGAGTGCTTTCATACTGAAAGATATACTTCTGTGTTTACATAAAGGTTATTTCAAAAGTTAATTGAAATAAAGGCATGTGCGTTTTTGAGTAATCAGTTCTTTTTTTCAGCGTGTAAGCATTTCCTTTTCTTGCTTCCTTTTATTCTGAGTTAAGAGGTGTCATGTTGACTACATTGTCTTCCTTAGTAACAGCAAACATAGCACAATTTGCCATGTCAGCAATTACAAAAACTGCAGTTGTCGTTTCTACAATAAAATCAATTTTTATAGGTTCAAAAGATTTAAGACTCTTCTGAACCTCCCATCTTTTTACCTCATAGCTTTTTGCAATAACAGTGGTAACTATTATATTATGGTATTGTGCTACGGTTCAGTGATGGTGTTGGGCTGCATGAATGGGTTTAGTAATATGTATATGATTAACAATGCCTATTATCTCATGCTGACAATGAAACATTTCATTCATGTGTATGGTCGGGTGTCCCAGTAGTGGCCTCATTGGAGGTCGTCTGTTTTCCCACAGCAGTCTACATGCTGATCTGAATGGATTCACTATGGTGGGATTATAAGGCACTGGATAGCGAGATGAAACCTCTCAACACTTTAATGGCTGGCCTGTTTCCAGTCAGGAGAGCCCTAAATCTTCAGCTCTGGCATGTCAATTCCAGTTGTTTGTGTTAAATTCAGCAACTATGACCTCTGCTTTCCAAACCTTTTAGTTCACCTGACACATTTTTTGTGGGAATGAAGTAACAATCAAGTGTTTGCGGTAATGGTTCACCCAGCCTGATCTCATACGTGTTTTACAAGTTGGCTAATTCATATGATTTTGTACCGAGTGAGTCGTATAATAATGTATGATTATTTACAAAACAAAAACAATAATGAAACGCCACCCCTAACCCAAACATCACAGAGGCAAACGCAAATCATACAAAAATGAAGGAATGTGGTCTTACAAATTAATGCGAATGACCCACCTCATAAAATACGTACGAATTACCATGAGATTGTGTTGGTTCATCGTCTGGACACATAGACAACTAAACCAAGTGGATCGGGTAAAAAATAGTTATAATATATAATAGTAGTAAAAATTGAAGTAATAAAGTAACCCGATATGATCTAATGTGCTCACAATATGTAGACAGCTTGGGACATAATAGGAGCGATTGTGTTATGCCATACACATAAGGGCAGTTTCCCGGACAGGGCTTTTCCTAGTCCCAGACTAAAATGCATATTTAAGCTGCCTTAATTTAAAAACAATTTTGTTTTTGAAAATACAACTAGACCAGAAACACACATACTGCATATAAGACTTTCTTACTTTTTCACTTATAGTATTTTTGTTTTGTTTTCAGTACAAATATCTAAAAATTCTTAAATGAAGATGTATTTTCATGATGAGCAAAATGACCGAAGATAATAAATCTAGTTTTTAGACAAAAAATATCAAATTAAAGTAAATTTGTGCTTAAAACAAGCTAAAAAAATGGTTATTCACTTATTCCCTGTGTTGTCTGTATGTCTGGCAATCTTTACCCGTTTTTCATTTACTAAAGTGGCCAAATCAGTCGATTCACCACGGCAGCAAACGTTCTGGCAAAGTTTTCATCAGAATAACAGCTGCCCAGAACCGTTTTGAACTGCGGTGTATTAAGAAAACTGCTTCTGTGTGTCTCACTGTCATGCTTTACTCAATCTGTCTAGTAGTTTGGAAAAAGACAAATGAAATAAAAACGTAGCCCACAATAGATGTAAGTTGTAGGCAATGCAGGAATCTCTCCTCTCGGGAGAGGTGTGTCTGGAATGAACTGTGGAAAATGGGATTGGTTGTAAAGATTCCTTCTTGTTCTTTAAAAGCACAAATGCAGTTTTAGAAATGTGTTATAAATGGAACAAAAGTCATAGGAATAATTTATATTGAAGTTAGGATTCTTTCACATCAAATTCACCAACAGGAATTGAGATAGAAACAATGCATTACTTTGAAGTTATTTCCTCAAGCCAGATACAATGAATGTGTCAGATGTGTTTAAAGCTGCACTTTATAACTTGAGGTCCTCTATATCAATCTCTGTATGAATCACAATTTATGATCTGTCAGATTCAGAATATGATATTTCAAATAATTTGGTGACTAATATAACATAGCACTATGAGGTTGCCAGCTTGTTCTTTATCCTGTGTACATCTGCTGTTTAGCTGTCTGTGATCTGTCAGTAAGACCTGGCGGTAAGTTGAAAAGTTCTTTGTGCTGGTGTGAATTTGCTTTTCGTTACGCCTGACAAATATTTGTTTTGTTATTTAGTAATAGACCATTCGTAGGTGATTTGTTTCATCTTTGGTGTGAAAGGGCCTTTATATGTCAAGAGTTGCAGCATTCTCTTTAGCGGTGGGGGCGTGTCTGCTGAAACCACGCCCACTCACGCGAAACCTGTCGTCTCTCTTAACTTTCAAATACAGCTACAACCTGAATTAATGCTATAGGGGTGACCCCGAATAGTCGAAGATTCGATGCATCGATAGGAGAAGCCTGATTCGACTACCAATCTCACAGTCGAATCGTCGCATGTGTTATGAAATGAGGATAATTAAAAGTTGGCCGTATATGGGTGCACATTATCTGATTTTACATATAACAGCTTTCTCCCAGTATATCAATGCTAGTGATTGTGTTGGGACGGGCCAGATCGTTAAACAGTTTTTTACCATTTCTGTGTTAAGGATTATTTGGGCAGGGTTAAAACGGTGGCTCAATTAAACACTTAAGCCACAATTTTAGCCTTTTTTAACCTAGTAATAATGTCTCTAAAATTATTTCAGTGATAGATCAACTTTTAACTGGACAAATTGTACTGTTGCTGCAACCTAAGCAGCCTCCTAGCAGCTACAAGCACACTCTGAAAGTGGCGGTGGAGGGTAGAGCACACAGCCCCGCCCCTCCCGCTGCCTGCAGAAGAGTGTCTGATACCAGGCACTGTTGCGCTTTTCAACCAAAAGGGGGAGCTGTAAATCATTTTTACATGAAAACAACATAGTGTTGCATTAAACAGAAATCGATTTTTAGCAAAGTCCTCTAAGTGCACTGAGATGAAATGGATGAGCGACTGAGTATTTAACTAGCAATACTGATATCACAGACACACACATCGAAATTCTGTGTCAAAACTCTGTTTCAGCCTGCGTGGTACTGTTACAATGTGTGTCATGCAATATCCACTCTTTGGTTGGTGTGCTTCCAATAAACTCTGGACCCTAATGAAAGGTGTGTGGACCTGAATATATATTTTATCTTGGTACTGACGAAATTTCATTGAAATCTATTTTAGCGAAGGTATTTAAATAAATCGCGTAAATTTGTTAGTCACGTTTGTGGTGGTAGATTAGCGAACGTCCTGTCAGAACATCCATACAGGCATCGTCCTAAAAACCATGGGTCTGAGTCTAAATATGACAAACTAATTCCAACTAAATGGCCCATACCAGCTAAAACAGTAAATGTTAATGATTTAATTTGAAAGAACTAACAAAATTCTACCTTCTGTTCAAATTTCATGCAAATATCTGTGATAAAGTTATAAAGAAATCATGTGAATAAGGACACACCAATGAAATCCATGTATAACTTTCCTCTGATTTCTAATCTTAAAAACATCATAACTTTCTCAATCCTCAAAGGATTTTTACATTCCAGGTCTCTTTGTAAAGAGAATTGTCTGCTCTGTGTAGTCATGTGATACATTTTGAGCTCAGGAGTGTTTGAAAATATAGTTATCCTAATTGTACCCAGTTAGAGGAGGTTAACAAAATAAATTAAAGCATTGAGTGAATTTTAAACCTTTATCCGGAAAGGACAGTGAAGAGTAAATGGAGAGATAGAGGTGGGATGTGGAAACAACTGTAGATTACATTCATACTTGTGTTCCTTGTGAGTTTACTTGGACTTGAATACAACCTGAATGTGGCAGCCACATGCATCACAGCACCCCAAGCAATGTGTGCTTCAGTTTATTCATTTTTACCTTTTTTGATGTCTCAGCTTTTTCATCGTTTGCAATGTTTCTTGAGTTCACACTTACAAATAAGTCAGATAGAATGAATGGTATGCGCATTTGGCATGAGACGGCTCCGAGCTCAGTATTTGGCCCAAACCCAGAGCACCACCCCCATTCACACACACATAAACTATAGTTTACTCTGGTTTTCCATCACACTCATTTTATGCACATTTTATGTAGCGCATAATACACCAGTAATGAAAATGTCAAGTTTCCAATAAAAATCCTTTGATTTACTTAATTCACATTTATTTGTTTTTCTTTTTTTGCAAATCTTGAAAAGATTGTCCAAGGAAGTGGAAGAGGTTTTGCAAAAAAAGAGGTTTTGCAGCGAAAGACCAAATTTTCTTAAGTACCAATAAAATAACTAAAGTGACATTATCAAGTGCCATTTCAATTTCTTACACATAAACTTTTCAGTGCCATTAAAGTGAAGTGACTTAACCTAAACAAAAGGGGTGGTTTCCCAGACAGGGATTAAACTAGTCCTAGACTAAAATAAATGTAAGAGCTGTCCAAACTGAAAACAACTTGCACTGACATATCTTAAAATACATCAGTGCCCGGGAAACCACCACAGAGAGTTTTGCATCTGAGCTTTTTGAGTTTCCGGACAGGGTTTAGATAAATCCAGGACTAAGCCTTAGTTATATTAGGACATTAAAGTAGTTTTTACAAACATACCTTACAAAAACAATACTGGTGTTCATCATGAGACAAAACAATGGCACTGAAATATGTTAAGATGTGTCACTGAAAGAGATTTTTGAATTAAGGTCATCTTAAACATACAGTTTAGTCTTGGACAAGGATAAGCCTCGTTCGAGAAACTGCTCCTGTAAGATCTATTTATTGGAAATGTGGTTGGAAATGTGGTGTGATGTTTGTATAGGTGAAAGTGTGTTGTTGAGTAGTTTTGTGTTGACAGCAGTGTGTATGTAAATAATTGATTTGGTGCAGCTGGTTAATGTCAGGAAGACACGGAGCGATGAAATAATCTGTCAAATCCTCTTCATCAAACAGCATCAGTTATATTTACATTAGCCTGATTATTATGTCATATGTATTAAGACTTTTGCAGTTTTCTCTGTTTCTAAAACAGCATCCTAACCATTCTCACAGTGACTTATTACAAATGCTCTGCCACTGTACATACTGTATAGGCCAGAAACACATCACACGTGACGTGGTCGTGTGAAATAATCAGTCACAGATTCCTGTGTTAAGTCATTATCATACTGTTACTTATGTGATACTTCAGTAAGCACAAACAGTATATAAACAGTACTGTACTGTAGCTCACTAGTTTTTGAACAAAGCTGGATTCATGCATGCAATCTATAGCAAATTCATTAACATTGTTTGTCACGGTTTACTGAGATCAGCAGGGCTTCAGTGAACAAAAACTAAATTAAGCATGACGGTAAATATTGTTTTGCAGATTGTTGATTGGTGCTCCCAAGGCCAAGGCTTTATCCAATCAGAATGCAAACATCACCGGTGGGCTGTACAGCTGTGACATCACAACCCATCCCAATGATTGTACACGGGTGGAGTTTGACAATGATGGTGAGTTTTCGTCTCAGACAAACGAGTGTTCCAAAAATGAAATGATGAGTGGTATGCTAAATACCAAACTTTAAATGAATTTATTTTGAATGATCATGAACTAGAACCATTTTGTAATTCTCGAATGTATACGTAGGATTTGAATTTAGCATTGGTTTTATTTCTCATAGTGGATGTTCAGGTGGAGAATAAGGAGAACCAGTGGATGGGTGTAACTGTTCAGAGTCAGGGACCTGGAGGCAAAATTGTGGTACGTCAAGAACAATGCTGACCGTCCCTATTGACTTTATTACACAAAAGTATTACTATGGTAGATGAATGGTAGTGCATCTTAATGTACATGGTGGCTTTATTTAGAAATCCTTTCTTTTTTCTCAGACATGTGCCCATCGTTACCAGCGCTTGTTGTTTGCAAACACAGCCCAAGAGGCGCGTGACATCACTGGACGCTGTTATATGCTCAGTCAGGATCTCAGCATTGACAGCCAATCAGATGAGGATGGTGGGAACTGGAAATTTTGTGACGGACGCACCAGGGGTCATGAAAGGTTCGGGGTCTGTCAGCAGGGCCTGGCTGCCACCTTCACTAAAGATTATCATTATGTCATCTTCGGAGCACCGGGAGCTTACAACTGGAGAGGTAGAATTGTATGATGTATCTGAAATGATGTTACAACATGTTTTATTTTTCAGCATATATGCACAAAATTGTTTTATGGACTGTGAAGTATAGTCAGGTGGAGTTTTGAGTACAAAATATTGGAAATGAATGAGACAGCATATGGGATCAGTCATCATCTACCATACTTACCATGTACAATGGTAACTAATATGCAAAATAGTGTACTGACAGTGCCGGCTCCAGAAGGGCACAGATGAGGGGGCGTCTGAAATACCACGAGGGGGCGAACACATGAATGCATATAATTCTTCCTGCTAGAAAATACATCTAGTTGTGGTACGTTCTTTAAGTTTTAACATGTTATAAACAAACATCTTCATAATACAGCCACAAAAACTGCAGCTATAGCGAGCAACATACAGAGCTCTGAACAACCTTATTATATACACACAAAAAAACGCATACCTACATATAAGCACAACCATGATTGTTTACTCTGAAATCACGTTTGATCTCGAGAGATTTTGCGAGATTTCCCCTATGACCTGGGACTGCTCGGGAGTCAAATCGGTTCGTGTGTGATGTGTTGATTTTGCCATGTGGCGGCGCACCACTAACTGTACGACCAAAACTGTTAGACCCGCGATGTTTTATCGCCGTGTGTGGGGTCTCTCAGGGTTGGAAAATCGGCCGACGATTTTAAATTCGTCCCATCTGAACCAGCCTTTATGTTATTAGTGTGGGGAAGAACGCTTAGTCAAGCGACCAATCAAAATTTGACCTTGCCTCACAGACCATGCTTAACTAAAATATGCTATTTGCTATTTTAGCTTATCATTTACTCTAGGAAAACAAAAGACTAGGCAAATGTGATTTTTTTAGCACATTTTTTCTAAGAAAATCCCATTCAACATTAATGGCGATCTAAGGGTGCGTTATAGTGCTGTTGTGGAGCATCGGCCCTGTGTACTGACATGCAGAGTAAATTAATAGGTTTGGGCCTATTTGTATTTGATTTCTTTTTTTTCCTGCACTAAAGGTGTTTAAGCATTAGAGACTGTATATCATAGAGTAAGGTGACCAGACGTCCCCGTTTTCCGGGGACAGTCCCGTTTTTTGGTGTTCTGTCCCCGACTGAAGCTGTCCCCGGAAATGTCCCCGTTTTACGGCATGTCCAAAACAACCAGCAAATACACTGAAAACCCCGATCAACATAGTGTTTGTAGTACCAGCAATTCATGTAATGATTATTTTCACCAGCAGAGGGGGCCACGAGCTATCTATTACTTGCGCACGCCACTGATTTAGCGATGAAGAATTTACTATGAGACACATTATCATCAATCAAGTTATCATAACATATGAAAACAGTTATGGAGGCTTAAGGTTCTAACTACTCATGTTAAATTAAAATAATAAACCAATGAAGTGAACTGATCACAGTATGTTACGGAGCATTGTTTTGTGTAGGCTAAATATGTTTACATTTTGCACTATTCCTTCTGTTCTTCACGTGTACAATGTTATGAAATTAGATGAAGTAGTACCTTAGAAGTCATTCTTGATGGGGTATGTCTCTTTTGTAAAAAAACGGGAAAAAAATAGATTTTTAGGATACAGTAATTGTTTAATTAATTGAATTAGAAACACTGCAAAAAAATGACTGTCTTATTAGTATTTTTCTCTTGTTTACAGTACAAATATAAAAAAATTCTTAAGTCAAGATGCATTTTCTTGATGTGCTTAAAACAAGCAAAAAAAATCTACCAATACTTAATTCAAGAAAAATATTTTTTTTGCATGTTTTAAGCACAAATTCACTTAAAAATTTTTTTGTCTTAAAGCTAGATTTTTCTTAGGGGATTTTGCTTATCAAGAAAATGCATCTTGATTTAAGATTTTTTAGATATTTGTACTGAAAATAAGACAAAAATACAATTAAGTCATTTTTTGCAGTGAACCCACAACAATAAAAAGAAGAAAACTTTCCAAAAACATTTTGTCCCCTTTTTTTAATTCATAGATAACAACAAATGAGATTTTAATGATATTTTGACCATTTAACTAGGAAATGTCCCCGGTTTTCATTTTAAAAATCTGGTCACCTTATCATAGAGGCTTCAAACATGTCAGCTTGGCCCTCCTTCACTATTTGTCCAATTTGTAGATAGCATTTAGGCCCAAGGCAAAAAGTTATCAAGCTTGTAAATTAACCACCCAGCTAACAATTTCTGTATCCCAGAATGTTAGTTTTGATTCCCAGAACAGTATTGTTAAAGGTTTAGTTTTGATTCACCATGAAAATAGAAACCACTCAAATACAAATTTAGTTATAAGAGGATTTAATCAATATATTTGTTATTTTCTATTAATATTTTTTCATTATTACTTATTTAATAAATTATATCATAACACATAAACTTCTACTACTTCGATTTCAATTATTTAAAGGGGTCATATTATGCGATTTTTTTAAGATGTGAAATAAATCTGTGGTGTCCCCAGAGTGCGTTTGTGGTGTTTTAGCTTAAAATCTAGATAATTTATTATAGCTTGCTGAAATTGCCACTTTGTAGGTCTAAGCAAAAATTTGCCATTTTGGGGTTTGTCCTTTAAAATGCAAATGAGCTGATGAGATACAAACACTGATCACAATAATGGTGGTTTGTTGAAATTGAAACTCAATTGTCTGTAAATTTCCGTAAAATTGTCAGAGAGGCTTCTTTGTGAACACAAATGCGTCCCATAAATGTTCTGGTTTCGCGGGAGAGAAATCACAGATAATAAGCAAACTTCAGATGAGATTAAGGGAAAAACCACAGAAAATGTATCCGGGATTTGTCCGGAAGTGTTTCATTTTTGATTTGGTTCACACTGCAAATGATTTTCTGGAATCAGTGAGTGCATTCACCAGGGGCGCCGTAAAGGGGGGAAAAGTTAGGACGATTCTAAGGGCCCATGAACTTTTGAGGGCCCCAGCCAAGGACTGTGCCGCACACGCAACCCCCTTAAGCTGAGCCCTCTTAGCTCCGCCCCGTCTTTACTCTGCGTTTTAGCGCCGTCTTCAATCCACGGTCTCACAGTGCGCTTGAACTTCAGAAGAGAACAAGGTGTGTGTATTTACTGCTATTTCCTATTATATCTGCATATGTGCACTTCCTTACTATAAATGCAGTTTACACAATGTGACGCTGGATCAATACAATGCAGTTTTCTTTCCACTGTAAAGTCTTAGCTCTGTTCACCCCAGTTTAAAAAAACACAAGGGGATTTACGTTCCCTGTTTTGTGTTATGATTCTAACGCGAAGTCAGCCCTTATAAGCTGTTTAAATTAACGTAGCCCGTATAAGCTAATTAACATAAACTAGAAATGCGATCGGTTACACACTGTTTTGTTTTGTAACGCAATATGCAAAGAAAGGATTTTTATGCAGTCTTAAATCGAGTTGGTTGTGATAAAACTGAAATGCAACTAAGGCTAAACTAGTCAAATTATGTATATTAAAGCTTCTCAACTTGCAACAGGGTTAAGAAATCAATGGAAATCTATGTCGTAATCTGCTATAATTGTCATTCATTTCCTTTTAGAGCCCCGTTGATTAAAAAACAGTCTGAAGAATCATTTAATAACAGTATAGCTGTTTTCTTCAAGAGTAACTAAACCCTAAACCAAATTTTTTTAGTTAATGATCTGTAAGAATGGGGTTTTATTAGTGCTGTTCATTGATTTTAGTAAGTTTTTTGACATTTGGATATAAAGTGTTTCAATACTACAATATATGGTGTAAAAACGTCTGAGTGCTGCCCTCTTCAGGTTGAACGGTGGCTACTGCAGTTGAATTTTCTTATTGAATGTTGGGTCCAAAAAATCCTCGTAATGTAAGCAGGTTCAAGCTCACCACGCCGCTTTGGTCAAGCATTGTTGACCCAGTCTTATTTCAGGCAGAAGGTACATAGAAAAGATGCATTGTTGTTGTTCGCCATTTTTAAATGTTACAATGTCGTGTGTGTAACAGCTCAAGTATACAGTATGTCACTGAGACTGTCTCTGAAAATCAGACTAAAGCCTCAAATCTTATTGTGAGATAAAAAGCATCACAGTTTAATTTCAAGCATTAATTTCACTATGATTTCAATCGCTGATATGACATTACTCAGTCATGAGTAGATATCAAGTTTATATTTTCACAAATGTTCTTTACATTATATAGGATGATTTTATGTGGAAAACAGTAAATCACAAAGAAATACTTCAGCTGGGTTTTCACAGGCATGGTCACATTTATCTTTAATCTTTAAGAATGTTGCATTTTCTCTGAATATTTGATTAATGTACTGTATTTTTCAATTAAATTTGCATTGCACAATAAATTATCTTAGCTGCAGACATTTTAGGTATCTATAAATACTGATAACTGTGATCAAAACAATATCAAAATAAATAGTTCTGTATTATTAAATTACAGACAAAGATTTTGAATAGCTACAGTAGGTTGGATTGTATGTTTGGTACGAAATGGGTATGGTGGGGCCTGACCCCCTATTTTTTCATAGGGCCCAAAATTGCTAGCGGCGCCCCTGGCATTCACACACATGCTGTAAAGATCCCGTAAAGACACATGATGTATTTAAAGTCATAAAGTTTTTTTCATAAAAGGGCTTTACTAACATCATATTTTGTTTGTACAGATGTGTCAAATGGATCGGAAACTACTACCGTATACATTTTTTTTCACATATTTAAGTTACTTAATAAAGAAATCGCTAAAATCATTGTAAAACGGATCAACCGTACATTTTTAAGGCTCTTCGTTAAACACAGGAGAAAGTGTGAACAATATCCAAAAAAATTCCCTAAAGTTCCCTAAAAAGTAAGCAAAATCAGAATCTGCTTAGAAACTGTTAATTCCTATTTGCTAGTTATAATTTATTTTTTGACTTTGTTTATTGGTCCACCCTCAGTCAGTACACAGTGACCTCTGTTGGTGAAGAATTGCACTGCAATATCTCCAAATTTCTTCTAATAACTGGAACTGAAATCCTTAAAGGCGCTCTAAGCGAATTCACGCGTTTTAGACCATAAAACATTTTTTGTTACATACAGCAAACATCTCCTCACTATCTGCTTGCTGCCTGTCCGCTGATCAAACTGTAAAAAAATGCGATCTCTGTAGACAGCCCAGGCTTCACAAACTGCAATAAACACACAGTGGCCAAACCTGCACCACGAAACAAAACAAAGAGTTCCAGCCAATAAACGCCAAGAAGGATTTGGGGGTTGGGTTTGGGCGCGTTCATGAAAGCATGGAAGGGAGGGGGAGGAGTTAACTACGCTCAGTTTGTTTGAAAACACATTTCAAAAATCAACACACAGATTCGCTTAGAACGCCTTTAATTTTTCTTTGTCAGAATAACACCTCAAGTTATTCCATTTTATTTTGCTGCTTTGGTTTGGCAATCCATCTCATCTTATTTTTTTATTTCCAGGTGTAGTGCGTGCTGAGCAGAAGAACAACACACTGCTGGATATGGGCATGTATGATGATGGTCCCTATGAGGTCGGGGATGAAAATCGCCTAGATCCACATCTAGTGCCAGTACCAGCCAACAGTTACTTGGGTGAGTCTGACATCTACATTTCTACAATTACAATAGTTCATTTCAGCGTGCTTTGACAGATATTGTCATCTATTTGTACACATGTTCCCAGGATTCTCTCTGGATTCTGGTCACAGCATCACAGAGAAAGGAAAGCTCATCATTGTGTCAGGAGCGCCGAGAGCCAATCACAGTGGAGCGGTGGTGTTTTTGCAGAAGGAAAGTGAAATCTCCACCATGCTTGCAGCTGAACACATACTAGAAGGACCAGGCCTTGGATCATCATTTGGATACGATGTCGCGGTGGTGGACCTGAATGGTGATGGGTGGGTACAGCTGTGATGATGGGTTCACTTAGTGTGTCAAATTAGTATTGTTTATTAGAAACATGAGCAACTACACTTCATCCATTGCCCATCAGGCAGGTAAATTGTGTGGATTTTGTTAACAGTTGGCAGGATGTCGTGGTCGGAGCGCCGCAGTTCTTCCAAAGAGATGAGGAAGTGGGCGGGGCTGTATTTGTTTATATCAATAAAGCTGGAAGATGGAAGGACGTCAGTGCTATTCGCCTGAATGGAACTAAAGATTCAATGTTTGGACTGACTGTAGAGAACATTGGAGACATTAACCTGGATTCTTTTGAAGGTTGGTCGGCATTTTAAAAACATTAACCTTAAAAAAATCATATTTGTGTACCTTGGAAAGTATTTTGGATAAATAAATCCAAAGTTTCATTTTGTAAAACGACATTAAAAATTGGATATATATCACGTTGTTTATATGTTTATGTTATGATGTTAATATCAGATTGATTTTCTTGATCAGATATTGCTGTAGGCGCCCCATATGCTGACTCAGGGTTTGGTTGTGTTTACATCTACCACGGATCTGCTGACGGCATCAATACTAAACCAGCTCAGGTTAGACGCTCTTCACTATCTCTTCTGTTTAATGGAAAATATCTGTGAGAAATCACAGATACATCAAATAATGGATGAGCTGAAAGCAGTAAAGGCCTTTATCAGAATCTGTTCGTGAGCTTTTTCCAATGTTGTCTTGTCTGAAAGCTTTTCCATTTGCAGTATAAAACCAAACAAATAGATACTTATGTTTGGTCTTATTATATTCCATTGAATTGATTCATTACAAATATATATTAAATTGTTCATCTTTGTAGGTCGCTTTGGATAAAAGTGTCTGAATGCTAAATGTCTAAATGTAAAATGTACATCTGAATGTATTGTATATTTTTGTATTTATTGTATGTCTTTGTCTCTTATCTTCTATTTTTTGTGCTACTTTTGGTGTAACCTTATTTGTGACCCTGGTCCACAACAAAACCAACCATAGGGGTCACTTTTTTAAATTGAGATTTAAACATCACCACTGATGTATTGTTTGTTTTGTTAGGATATGACAATATTTAGCTGAGATACAACTATTTAAAAATCAAATATAAAAAATATAAAAATAAATCAAAATAATGCAAAAATATCAAAATATTGAGAAAATCTCTGTCTAAATGAAATCCTTAGCAACACATATTACTAAATACATTTTTGATGTTTTTAAGGTAGGAAATTTACAAAATATCTTCATGAAACATGATCTTTACATGATTTTTTGCATAAAAATTGATAATTTTGACCCATATATAGGCTATTCCCTTGATACATATGACTGGTTTTGTGGTCAAGGGTCACATAATTTATTTATGTCATATATTGTAAATGAGCAGTTTCTCAAAATACTCCGGCCTAATCTAATGGGAATTCTGTCATATTTTACGAGTTGGGTAGTTTGTATGAATCTGTAAGAATTGAATTGTACAAAAAAATACGATCATCATAAAAAAAGCAATGAAATCCCACCCCTGATCGCAACAAGACAAGGCAAGTTTACAGGCGTTATTCAAAGTGCTTTACATAGAAATGAGAAAACAATCAAAGAGAAAAAAATATGTCACAATAAACAACGGTTTCCACAAACATGGCTTTGGTGCCTATTTTCAAGACATTTGACAAGTTAGGTGTGCGGTTATCAGAAATTAATGCATACCCACAGAACATTTTTCAGCCAATCAGAATACAGCATTCAACAGACCTGTGGTATAATATTAATTAGCCACCACGTAAAATACATACAAATTGCCATGAAATTGCATTGAAAATTCGTAGATATAATCCAGCTTTACTTTATAGATGCTAACGCTTGTAGCAAATATTCCTTGTAGATACTGGAGGGCAGGCAACACAACATTAAGATGTTTGGCTATTCTCTGGCTGGAAATATGGACCTGGATCATAACTCGTATCCTGATCTTGCTGTGGGCTCTCTCTCTGATGCAGTTTTCATATACAGGTACTGAACGGTCATTTCTCATGTCTATTAACTCTTCATGTCTTGAGTAGTTAGTAACATGACATCTCTGTTGTGTGCACGCAGGTCCAAATCGGTTGTTAGCATCAAGACAGACGTCAAGGTCACACCAAAGGAAATTGACTTGATGAAGAAAACGTGTGGTAACAGTATTTGGTGAGAACTAAGAAAGTCTTGCACAGATTCATGAAAGCTGTCTTGTGGGAAAATACTTATCTATGTTTAATGTTGTATTTTTCACAGCTTGACTGTTGAGGCTTGTTTCTCGTACAGAGCAAACCCCACCACCTACAACCCAAAACTCAGTGAGTCTGTTTATATTCTCGTGTGAGAGACATTTTCAAATCTAGTAAAGTACAGACAGCCACTCCAAAAAGCAAAAGTTAGGCAATTATGCAGTGGAAAAGGCTTAAATCTTCAAATGGACCAAAACTCACACATTTTCATTTTGATTTGTCTCGCAGCAATTGGCTACACAATTGAAGCAGAGTGGTACCGCAGAAAGCTTGGGCTCACATCCAGAGTTGTGTTCCTAGAGAAGAGCGAGACGGATCAGGAGTTCCAGTCATCTGGTACTTTGGAGCTACGAGGACAGAATAAGAAAGCGTGTTACAAGACCCAACTGAAACTAAAGGTGAATAAAGCTTGTTTTTATCGGCTTCAAATGACTTTTTCTACTCTGTTGTTAGTAAATGATATTTTGACTGGGTTGGATCTGTTGTGTGAACGTTTTCAGGAAGCCATCAAAGATAAGCTGAGAGCAGTTCCTATCGAGGTCTTTGTGGCCATTCAGAGTGCTAAGAGAGGCAAAAGGCAGAGCTCCCTGCCACAACTCGTGCCAATACTGGACTCCACTGTGCCTAACAGGACCATTACAGAGGTACTTACTGATGATGAACCCAAACAGTCCATCTTTACATCCTTTACTTATATAATATCACTATTAGAATTATGTAAAGAAACTAATTTGTAAAAATGTGACCCAGTCTGTGAAAACCCAGCTAAAGTCATTTTTTTGTGATTTACTGTTTTCTACATTAAATCATCCTACATAATGTAAAGAACAACCTAAGATTGACTAAGGTCATGTCAAAGATTGAAATCGATGAGTAAAATCAAACTTTATTCTTATTATCAGATTATAGGACTTTACACATATATTGCAAAATCCACTTTACACAAGTGTCTAGACAGAAATGTGTGTTGGCAGTGTTTGAACACAACAAACCTACAATAAAAAATCCACCCACTCCTTCTTTTGTAACCCCCATTAAAACAAAGCAGTTATGATTCTCTTGTTAATGTGTTGTCACACCGATAAGCCCCGCCCACAGCCACTGACTGACTGGTTAATTTTACCCAAATGTGAAATTTTAGATATGCTTTAACAAATGACCTGTAGGGTTTTTTTGAGCTAAAACTTTACAGACACATTCTAGGCAAACAGGGTCACATATTCTTAAATCTTAAAAAGGTATTTTTTTATGTAAAATAATTCAATAATAAAGTAATTAATTTAAAGTTAATGCAAAATCATTTGGGTTTGCTTGTGCAGGTCAACTTTCTGAAGGAGGGCTGTGGCACTGATAACATCTGTCAGAGTAACTTAAAACTGCAGTATAGATTCTGCTTCAGAGAGACGAACCAGGACGTCTTCCCTCCACTGCCGCTGTGCGTATCAGTCAATCATCACACACATCAATATAAATGTTGTTTTGTAAAGATGTAATAATAAGAAATGTTGTATTGGTTACTCAGAGAAAACGGCGTTCCAGTGGTGTCTTTAAGCGATCAGAAGGACATTGCTCTGGAGGTCACGGTGGGGAACAGGGGCGGAGATGATGCTCATGAAGCCAAACTGCTGGCACACTTTGATGAATCTCTGTCATACTCTGGATTCAGATCTCTGAGAACTACAGTGAGTCCCACACATTATGTTTACTTTATATTTAACTCACAGTTCAGTTTTGGGAATCTTTGGGGAACACAGAGAATAATTTCCTCAATCTTTAATGTTCTTATATTGACTAACTGAATGTGTGTGTGTTTCTGTAGGATAAGCATGTGATCTGTGCGGCCAATCAGAATGGATCTCTGGCCGACTGTGAGCTGGGAAACCCATTTAAACGTGATTCAGAGGTCCGTTCATATTCGTTCAAACATCCCGCAGACTTGGCTCTTGTCTACTGTTATTTTAATGTATGAATGTTTCTGTAGGTAACGTTTTATATCATACTGAGCACTGGCAAGATTTCACTCGACACCAAAGAGATTGAGATTGAACTTCAGCTGGAAACGTAAGTCTGATATCACATATACTGTACTGTGCTGTCTAATCTAGTGATGATATGAGGAACTTCAAAGTTAGATTTGAATAATTGATTTCAATTATTGACATGATCTTACTCCGTCAATATTAAATATATTAAAGTTATATAGTCACAGAATGTTCTTTATGTAGCATGATTTTATGTAGAAAACATGACTTTAGCTGGGTTTGAACAGGCAGGGTCACAATAAAGCCAGTAACTGTATGCTATGTTCTTATACAGAACGAGTTTACAGGAGGGAATGAGCAAAGTGAAGGCAAAAGCCAAGGTGATCATTGAACTTCTGCTGTCTGTGCAAGGGTATGTACTTTTTTACTAAACAAATCGACTCCAATCAGTAAAGATATGCTTTGTACCACCTCAGATAAAAGTCTGTTTTGTTCAGAGGTTGATTTTTTATTACTTAAGTAGAAGGATATTTAGGGTATCTACAAAAATCCCTTTAGAAAATTAAATGTCAAGCCGACGATTTTATGAGAAATGTTTGATTTTATGTTGAGATCTCTTACTTTAAATTCAGACATTTTGGGGAAATATGACCACAGTTTAAAACATTGTTTGGATCTCTTATAAAACTAAAGACACATGGGAAGCATTTTTTATTTGTTTTAATAAATAAAAATTAAATGATGAATTGGACTGACTGAAACCTATGGACCCTTTAGGAATATTCCAGGTTTTCTTGCAGTACGTTAAGGTTATTGCAAGGGACCATACAGGTTGCAATGTAAATTTTAAGAGAATTGAAAACAAACCTACGTGTCCCCATTCAAGGCGAAACATTTGAGATTTTAAGCATATATGTGAATGATAACAATACTAACACAAGTTCACTGGAAGTAATATTATACAAGTAACACATTTACATTCAAGTCATTTCAGTATTTGTGCAGTGCATGCAGCAGTAGGGCTACTGATATCTTTATTTTTCTAATACAAAGACATCAAGGTCAGTCCTGTACTGTATTGGTGCACACTTTAGTATTGTAACATTCATTATTAGTAAGCATGTTATCTGATTGTGGTTTTTGTCTTCCTGTTTCTCAGGTTGGCCAAACCATCTCAGGTCTATTTTGGTGGTAAAGTCAAAGGCGAGAGTGCCATGAAGTCAGAGGAGGACATTGGGAACTTGATCGAATATGAATTCAGAGTAAATGCTCAATTTTCTCATATATTTATGATGTGCCTTTTCAGGTATTGAGAGATTTTTAAAAAGCTTAAATCCTGAATTTATTTATCTATTTTGTAGGTGATCAACTTGGGAAAGCCGCTGAAGTCTTTTGGAACTGCTTCTCTAAATATCCAGTGGCCCAGAGACAGCTCGATGGGAAAATGGCTGCTGTATCTGATGAAGATCAACACCAGAGACTTACAGTTAGTCACATGTTCACCTGAGAAAGAGATTAACCCTCTCAGACTGAATGAGGTAACACAATATCACCGTAATATAAACATCCTGGTTAAATATGTGACAGTATCTGTGAAATCCAGGCTAAAGTCTCATAATCTAATCAAAATAGATTAAACGTAGGCATAGCCATAAAATGACAAAATATATAATGTGTTTGTATTGCTGTAAAAGATTTTTCATTTATAAATCTGAAGTTAATGATTTTACCGACACTGATGTTTTATTATTTTGCACAAAAAATTCTGTTGGCTTTCTAAACATTGATTTCAATCTTTGACATGATCTTACTCAGTCAATGTTAAAGATATCAAGATTATATTTTCACTGAATTTTCTTTACATTATGTAAGATGATTTTATGTAGAAAACAGTGAATCATAAAAAATGTGTTTTCGCAGACTATTCCATTTATGTTGCTCAACCAAATAAAAATGTAGTCATAAGCGTCCTGTCACACTTTAGGAGTCGACATCCACCAGAACAAAACGAGAGCTTGGGGAGAGGAAAGTGTCTGAAGCGAGTAAAATATCTCTCTTCGCTGACAAACGCAAGCATAGGACGCTGGTAATGAGATTTACTAGTTTGTATTTGTTTTACAAGTTTTAGAAATGATATGACCAAACCTACTCCTGTAGTGAACTTTAACCTCTTTATTTCATAGTCGTGCGCAGGAGATGCCAAATGTGTGGAGATCAGATGCCCTCTACAGGGCCTGGACAGCAGTGCGGTCATCATTTTAAAATCACGCCTGTGGAATTCAACTTTTCTTGAAGTGAGTTAGTATTTTTTATTATTATTTTGTTTTGTTGAATTGAATTGAATTAAATTGAAGGAATAAAAGCATGTTAAACCATCTGTTTCCTTTATCAATCCAGGATTATTCTAACTACAATTACCTTGATATAATGGTGAAGGCTTCTATAAGTCTGGATGTTTCTGCAACAAACATTGTGCTGAAAAACCCAGAGACACAGGTAATGCCATCGCCCTTCTAAGCACAACACAGAAAACAACAGTGAGAAAAATATCCACATTTGTAATCATACCTATTCAAACAGATGTGTGTTGTTGACATTTTTCAATAACATGACATAGCTTAGCTGTTTTAACAATTGTGTGAAAGTTGAATAAATAAGCTTTGCATTAATGTATGGTTTGTTAGAAAAGGACAAAATTTTAAGTTGTACAAATTAGGTTGTTAGCTACTGCATCCACTCATGATCTTTACTTAATATATGTTATAGCTTATAGTTTCAGAGTAGTTTCCCTCAGACTAATGTATTTTTACCATACATGTTTAGGTGAGACTGACCGTGTTTCCAGAGGCGACAGTGACTCCGTTTGGAGGCGTTCCTTGGTGGATCATTCTCGTGGCCGTATTAGCTGGAATTCTAATGCTGGCTCTTCTGGTTCTGTTACTCTGGAAGGTACATTTAAAACGTTAAAACTAAAGATGTCAGCCTTATGGCCGTGAGCTACTGAGAGGGATTTCTGGTAGAAAGCTTTGGTTTTGGATTTGTTCTGATTGTTTTAATACTCACTAAAGGGATAGTTCGGACAAAAATATATTAAACACATGATTTACTCCCCCTCAAGCCATCCAAGATGCATATGTCATCCTTTTTCAGAGAACACATTATTATAAAGTTTTAAATATGGATATTTCTACAACAATACCACACAAATTACCCTCAGAAGGCCTGTATTTATCCCCCTGGAGCCATTCGGATTACTTTGATGAAGGATGGATGCACAATCTTTGGGCTTGAAAGAGGTAGACCCTATATTTATACATTACAAAAGTTGAAAGTGACTGTCTGAAAAATGATGAACATATGCATCTCGGATGACTTGAGGGTAATTAAGTTATGGGTTTATTATCATTTTTATCATATTATCACTATCCCTTAAAGAGTTTGGTTCCAAAACGAGAAAAAAATACAGCTAAGTAGCACAATTAAACACATAATAATAAATATGTTTTGACAAAAAAAAGTTATCTCGTTTTGGAGATCTAAGCTACTATTATTTGATATTTTTTCACTTCATTTTGTGGCTCCAAAACATTGGACACTTAAACAACCTTTTACGTATTGTACACGTCTTTTATTTAGCATTAAAGATACCACAAATACAATATTAAACAATTTTTTTGATACACCCATTTTATAGTGTTCAAAATACAGATTTTGAAGGTAGTGGAGCACGTTCAGAGTTCCAGACAGCAGACGACTCTAAACCGGACAGTTGTCTGCTGTCTTCTGTGCTTACTCCACTAAACTGTAAAAAGTGAAAGTTGGATTAACTTAAAAAAATACTCAAGTTGGTAAAACCTTAACAATTCAAGCTTTATCAACTTAAATTTTCACTTAAAGTGGAAAAATTTTAATTTTAAGACATATCAAGAAAATATTACTTTTTCCACATTAAAGTGCTATAATTGGGTCCCCAGTGCATCTATCACAAAGAAAATGTGGAAAAAAACAACCCACGAACTTAGTTTTGGTAAACCATTCTCCACAAGCATGTGAAAAAATAGCTCATTAAAATTTGGCTCCCCTTGTGATGTCAGAAGGGGTTAATTCCATCCCTTAACCTGCACTATCCAACCATAGCACTGACATTTAGTGCAGAGATCAACTCATTTGCATTTTAAAGGATACACCTAAAAACGGCACATTTTTGCTCACACCTGTGTTAATTTTAATGTGTTATAATAAATTATCTACTGTATATGATATTTTGAGATGAAACTTCACATACGTACTCTGGGGACACCAAAGATTTATTTTACATCTTGAAAAAGTCTTGTGAAATGTCCCCTTTAAAAGATCCAACTTTTACTTTTTTTACAGTGTAGTATAACAATAAAAATCACCTTGATTGTATCTGCTAAAATATCATTGTAAAAAAATGGCTTGTTAGTATCATTTGTTTACAGTGTTGGGGAAAGTTACTTTTAAAAGTAATACATTACAACATTAAGTTACTCCCCAAAAAAGTAACAAATTGCGTTACTTAGTTACTTTTCATGAAAAGTAATGCTTACTTTTTACATTTGCGTTACTTTTTCTTGGCTGAAACGTTCTGCGTTCAGAAATGGCATATTTCATCACAAAAATATCGAGCTCTGGCCTGCCATCTCAGTTTCTGACTCAAACTGTTCCCACACAGGCGTGTACGCATAGAGTGCATAATTCTATGTCGCCACGTTCACTTTAATTCAGTACATAATTTTTTTAATTGAATTAATTAAACTGAAAGTAACTTGCGATTACTTTTTTTAAAAAGTAACTAAAATATTAATGTGTAGATTTAAAAAGTAATGAGTTAGTTTACTCGTTACTTCAGAAAAGTAATATTATTACGTAATGCACGTTACTTATGTATGCGTTACCCCAACACTGTTTGTTTACAGATACAAATTGCTTTGAAATGTTATCTAAAGCCGTCACATATTTCAAATGTAAAAGTACTTCATAAGACCCCTGTCGCTTAGTCAGATAAAAATGTGTGGACCCCATGGTCTTTAGGGCGAACTTTATCATTACATGTTTACAATGACCCTTGAATTTGCCCCCTTTGTAGTGTGGTTTCTTCAAGCGAGCCAAGAGGGACGAGTATGACGCTGCATTTCAGAAAGCTGAGATTCACGCTCAGCCTTCAGATAAAGACAAACTGTCCACTGAGGCCTAACTCTCTCTTCACCGGGGTAAAACATCATCGCTGCGGCAGAGCTCGTGTCTGCATGACGTGTGGCCTAACTATTCACTAACTCATCTTTTGCTTTGACTAAAGGAAGGGAAAGACTTGCGCTCCACGCCGTGTTCCACTCTTTCCAGATCATGTGACGCTGACATTTGTTGTGTATATTTGAGAATGCCTCTTTGTCAATCATCAGTGGATGATGTGCTTTTAAATGTGCTTTTTGTCAAGCATGTCGTGTCCCTCGCTGCCTTCCGTACCGCAAAGCTCATAAACGCTGAGTGACTCTCTGAAGCGTCAAATTTGGTGTTAATTTGTGTCCTTTTCTTCTTTTTCTGTCAGTGTGGATTTTTCAAACGCTCCAAATATGAAGACAGCGTACCGAAATATAATGCAGTGAGGATTCGTAAGGAGACGCGTCTCTTGAAAGATGGAGAGGTCATGTTAGATCCCTTGGAGAAGAAGCAGTGGATGACCTCATGGAGCGAGAACGAGAGTTACTCTTGAGACTTCATCTGCTGTGGACAATTTTCTGCATCTCTGTTTGGAAGAGGCTTCAGGGAAGACTGAAACATGCGCTGTCTGTGAGCCTGCTGTTAAATGGAGATCAAAACATCATGGAGATGTCTTTAAACAGCCACGTGTTTCTTATTACTGAGCAATGACAGAGCGTCAACACTTGGATTATCTCTGAGCCTTAAACATCTCCCTTTAAAATGAATTTGTATATTTTTGAAAGATGCATGGGATGCCAAGACTGTATTGTCTTTTGTCTGTAAATATTTTGAGTATTTTACAATGCAGTTTATTTATTTTGTCTTGTTAGTTTTTTTTATTAAGATGCCTGCTGTGCATGAACTGGCCAAAGATTTTTTTCATGTCTGTCAGTAACTGTAAATGTGAATCTTACCAGACAGGCAATGAAAATAAACAGAAAAGTCATTGATTCTTCGCTTTACGGCGATGTTCGATTCGAATGCATCAGCTGTTGCTACTGGAGCTGTTGACTACTACTGAAGAGATTGGCATCATAAAATACATTCAAATATTTAAGGTTTGAACTCTGTTGCCTTCTGTAGTTGGCATTTTAACAGATTGTAGAAACAAAATATTTTTACCTAAATATGAGCTGATGATGAGTTCTGTCATCATTTCTGTTAAACAAAAAGGAAGATATTTTGTGGAATATCCGATAGGAGGTCCCAAAAGAATACTATGAAAGTCTTAACAGTTTGGTTACAAATATTTCTCAAAATATCTTCATTTTTGTTCATCAGAACAAAGAAATGTATGCAGGTTTGTAACAACACGAGTAAACGATGACAAAATTGTCTTTTTTAGGTAAACTGTCCCTTTAAGGCATGATGTACTAATCATGCTAACATGATTCAATTTAGGTATTAGCTCATTATGATTCATAAACCCTCATTATAAAGTTACAGTTTTCTTTTTAGGTCCACATGATTTCCTCTTTATATAAAATGAAGTCTTTGTTCTTTCTTTTCTTTGTCACACTATTGTTCAATTCAGTGCATTCAACAAACAGCAGAAAATACAGTACAACAATAAAATAAGGTATAAAACATGTTTTATTGTAGTCCCTCTTACAGCATTTTCATTTCAAAAATGGGGAAAATACACAAAAATGCTTAAATATTATTGATTTGTATTGACCATTCATACTAAAAACATGACGTCGAATGATAAATAATCTTGCAATAAAAATAGAGCACAAATATTGGATATACAGATCATTGTACTAATGCTAAATGCTCCTACTAATAGCAAGTTACAATAAAAAATACTTACTAACACAAATACAAACTTTTAAACACAATGTGTACTGCAAATGACTTTCTTACTTAGTCTTTGTCTCGTTTTCATTACAAATATCTAAAAAATCTTAAATTAAGATGCATTTTTCTTGATGAGCAAAATTACCTAAGAAAATTTGTCAATTTTTTTGTTTTTTGACAAAAAATATACAATTTAAGTGAATTTGTGTCTAAAACAAACAAAAAAATCTGCCAATGGGGTATGAAAAACAAAAACTCTGAATTTTAAGTTTTAAAAATTTTTATTTCATTGGCAGATTTGTTTTTGCTTATTCACTTAAATTTTAATATATAGACCTATTTTCTTGCTCATTAAGAAAATATATCTTGATTTAATAATTTATTGATATTTGTACTGAAAACAAGACAAAAGTGTGTGTGCCAAATAAATGAACTACACTGGTAATGACTGTAAAAAATAAAAGTAGGTTCAATTTTAAAAAAGAAATTAACCTGGTTGCCTTTTTTTGTTAATTCAACTGAATTATTATTATTGGTTGGCAACTATTTAGTTAACTAATATTTTTAAGTTGAATTACCAGGTAACTTACTTTTTCAAGTTAAACCTACAAATCTTATTTTACAATGTAAATGTAAATGCCCCTGACTAAGATACAGATACAGTGTGTTAAATGTTGATATAGTACAAATATTGAAAAATATAAACCATATATAGACAAATATGAGGTTTAGAAACAGCAAGAAAGGACATCACGTGCTTCTGTATGATTATACACAACTGAATTCACACAAACAGATGTTAGATTAAAATGCCCTTCATAAACTGAAAACACATTAGGCTTCCATAATAACAAAGATTACCAGTGGGTAACATAAACAATACTTGGTCTGGTATGAAAGCTCTTCTAGAAAATATTTCGCTTGATGATATTTATCTATCAGTAACATTGGATTTATTCAGATTCTTCTGTTTTTCCATTACGACGGCGCGTCTCAACGCTGGACTCTTGATCGGATCTTGCGGCTACGGCAGTGCCCCCTTTGATCTCCTCTGGACTTGTGCTGGTATCGTGCAGGGTTTGTGTGATCGGTTCACTCGGTCTCTTCCAGGAGGGTCGAGTGGCAATCCAGAGAACAAGACCACCAAACGCAGCGATGAGCAGACCGAGAACATTAACCAAAACGGCCTCTGGTGGAGAGTCTTTATAACCTGGGCTTTTCCTGCACGTGAGACATTTGGAAAGCTTGGATTACTGGCTGAATTGGAAACAGTCTAGCTAATTTATTTGTGCTTTACTGTTATTATTTGATTTATATATTATACTGTACTTACAGGGCAAATATAAGTTTCTCTGTGATGCCCATGAGAGCTGTGGCGATCACGGTGGTAAAGATGAACAGGCCGCTATAGACGTGTACAGGCATTAAAGCAGCACGCACATATGCTGGACTCACAGGTATCAGGTAGACAGCGATGCCCATAACTATCTGATTCATGAAAGAGATTAGGTAAAAAATGAACCATCACAACTGAGACAGCTCTTACAATAACAAGTGTTGAAATTTACTATTTAAAATGTAAAGCAAACATCACAACATTAGGTCTGACCTAATATAATAACGCAAACACTCTCCCCAATTCTTCACAGTTATGCCATAAAAACATATGACCGCCCAGAGGCTATAGCTACTATTTATACGTGTTTAGTTAATTGCAAAATCAGCCTGTTGAAATTAAAAAAGGTCAGACAGAAGATGAATTATGGCCATAAAAATGATACATAACGCAGCATAGGAGAGGATAATATCTGAAATTCAGAAAACTGAATGAAATGCTGTAGTATATGGCCCCTGTTGATGTGTTACACACAGTAATGCTTTACCTGTACTGGGTAAAAGATAACAGCAGCCAGACCCAGCCAGCTGTGTAGACTGTACATATTAGGGATATCCTTTGCATTGTGAAAATCAAACACAGCCACCACAGAAATGACGGCTAGAATGAAGGCAAGAACATGAAGCCCTGCGTGGATCAACTTCATCATCTGCTTACTGCACTTCCACGTCCATGGCAGCCGGTACACGACAATGGCTGAGAAAAAAAAGTGTTGTTTAGTTGAGAATTGATCTGGGAGAAATCAGGCAAGTCATATTAATAATGATTTAGGATTAAGAGACTGTTTTAATAGGTGTGTATTAGGTCAGTGGTTCTCAAACTGGGGGCCGTGAGATGGTGCCGGGGGGCCCCAGTTTTATGACATTTTATCAAATAAATTAATTGATCATGAATTCTGTGTAATTAAACCTAAAACAAATTAGATTACTAACCAACAGCACTACTTTGTATACTTTAAATGTTTTGCCTAATTAATTAGAACAAATTTGTCATAAATCATAAGAACCACTAAACATTAGGTTCTGAGGTCCAGAATTTAATTTCCGACTCTCTGTAAGCCGATTGTCTATTTGTTTTATATGCAAACAAATGACCTGTGCAGGATTGTAAAGTGTATATGTGTGGGGCATTCCACCAAATCTGTGCCATTTCTGGACATTATGGCCTGGTTTCACAGACAAGGCTTAGCTAAAGCCAGGACTATGCCTTAGGTAAATTAACATGTTTAAGCATCTTTAATGAGCATGCCTTAGAAAAGAAGGTTACTGGTGTGTATCCTGAGACAAATCAAAGCCATTGGCATATTTTAAGATCTGATAGTGCAAGTTATTTTCTGTTTAGACGGCTCAAACATGTGTTTTAGTCTAGGACTAGCCTCAAGCCTTGTCTGTAAAACTGTGGGTATATGGATAAAAATGCAAGACGACTAACTCTAAAAGTGTCCTCCATGTTAATCTAACACCAAATTTAAACTGTATAATTTAAAACATTAATAAAAAGTACAATGAACATTCAAAAACTGCATTTTATATCCATCCCTGCTCTCTGTTTCTATACTTCACCTTTAAAGGACAAAATCCTTTAGATAGATTTTATTTTTTTTGAATTTTTGTGTTGGAAAAAGCCGTAATATTTTAGATAAAATGAACATTAAGTCATGTCCCCAGTATTTCACACATCTTCTGAAGGCCATGTGAAGATCAGAAGTCACTTTTTTCATTTTCTTTTCTGTATATTTTATAATATTGATGCTATGACTGTGAATGTCAATCTTAAACAGGGTTGCTCAGGTTTCACCAAGAGACCATTATGAATGAAATTTAAGCCCTATATCACAACAATGAAGTCCAATTTTATAGTGCAGTGTGCATGCGTCCATGTGTTTTTTTAAGACCTTTTATCTTTCATGACAAAAACAAGATGCATTTTATTGGGGTGTGACAAGACACTTACCCAACAAGATTAAACGAGACTTGAGATTAGGAACACTAGAATAAGACTAGACAAGATGTTTAAAGTTTTCTAATATTATAAGATATTTTGTCACCATGAGAATTCAGTATAAAGTTTTAAGAAATCTGCCTCCCACTGATTAGTTCTTCAGTGTTTTAAATTACTATTTCATTTTCTGCAGACAACACTTTTCGACAATTAACAGAGGTAAGAAATTTAAGACTTGGGTTAATAAAATTTAAGATAGGATAAAAATCTGTGCATTTGTTAGACTTTTTAAGACCCCGCAAGAACCCAGTTAAAGAAAAACTATTGTCTGATTCACGTTTTAAAATTTCCTTTGGTGTGTGAGTGTGTATTAGTACATGTTAATGATATCCAAAAGGTACAAACCCCAAACTAAACAATGTCGCAAATTATCGTCTCCAACGTAAATCTCTTTTCTTGGACTACAACAAACACATGGATTGTAGGCAACAGTTTACTTCCTGTGAATGGTGATGTAGACAAGACCGACATTATCATAATTCCTCACGCTTCCTCACAGCCTGTCAGTTAACTTCTGATAGCAACCGAATCTTTCAAACATGGTAAGGAGCGTCACATTTCCAGATAACGTCAGAGGTATTCAGATCAATCACAACGTACAGATTAGCTGGCCAATCAGGGACACAGCGGTTTTCAGGTCGCTGAGTTTCGTACAAAATCAATGCGTTTCAGGAAGACAGGATATCTGGAGCTACAAAAGTGTATGGTATGTGGAAAATTACTAGAATTTGCCAGTGTCTTCAAGCTATTAGCATACCATGGGCCTGTTAAATGCAGGGGCGGGTCTAGAGAATTTTTCATGGGGGGGCCGGACTGGGGCACAGACTTAGAGAGGGGTGGCACATTTAAATACATATAAACAGTGAATTAGTGTAACTTGCCCTACATTGAAGGTAATAATACTGTATACTGTATCCTGATACATTCAGTACATTTAAACCTCCTGATGTGTTTTTGTTTTAACCTCCCTCTGGTCTCTGCATGTAATACACATACCTTGGTTTGCAGAAAAGTCAGTGGACTACTGCTGCGTCTTCCTCTCATCCCTCTCCTCATGCCTTTCTGCTTCTATCTCTCTTTTTTTCTTCAAAATGAAGAAATTCTGAATTTTTTGAGACCTTTTCATTGGTCCTATTGCCTGTATCTGACTGTCTGTCTGTCCCTAAAGAAATAATAATGCATTTTTCTCAGTTACTTTATCAAGTCATAAACTAATTTATTTCCTAAAGTTGAATGTTGTCCGCATATCATCTTAATAAAGATATTACATTTGGTTGTATTAAATGGCATATTGCACAGAGCCCCAGTGAGTTAATGTATAGAAAAAAATAATGTTTATGTTGTTTTCTTTAAATATGCTTCTGAGGCTGTGGTCTGTTGCATGAAGCTATTTGAACAACAAACTCTTAATTTTCAGAATTCAGAGTAAGTTTGGAGTCGACAAATCCAGATAAATCCAAACTGGTTTAGATCAGGATCAGATGTTGGACAATGCTTGGTTTAAACTTTGTGTTTTATCTAGAGTTTGCAAAGCCTGTGCACCTTGAAAGTGAAACTTGCTTCATGCAACAGAAAATGTACTTAACAAAAGGAAAACAGTTAATAGCAATGAAAGTTTAGAGGCTGAGGAAATTGTAAACGTTTATTCATAGTCGTATGACAAGTTAATGTTTTTGCATGCGCCGAATCAACGCAAAGCTCTCTCCGTGTGTCGACTATTGAGGGCACTTGTCGTCTTAAATAAACCCATGCACACACAGACGGCGCAGCTTAAACCTTTTTCACTATCTGCATAAAACTCCTTTCTCCGTCCTCTGTGTTTTTCCTTGCTTTTTCTTGGTGCCACCACCGTTCGTTACTATAAGTGTGCGCCTACTAATTGACTCCGATAACAACATGTCACGGTAGAGTGGTTCCTCGGGTCTAGACAATTTTTCATAGGCGGAGCCTCCACAAAAATTTATATTTTAATATTTTAAGCTAATAAAAAAAATGTAATATAAATAAATCAAAGCCCTGTAAAATATGAAGTTTTATTTTAAGAAAAGCAAAACCACTAGTACATAATTAATACTGACGAGACTGAAGGTGTGGGAGGGGGGGCACTTGAGGTGGCCAATCAAATTGTGGGGGTGGCCCGTGCCCCCCCTGCCCCCGCCCCTGGTTAAATGCTTTATTCTGATTGGTTGAAAAATCGGGTGTTGATTATTTTTCTGGTAACCGTGGTATAGGTATTGAATAATTGACTCCGTTCCTTTAAATTAATTTAAATAATTCAACAGCCTGTCGTCAATTATTCCCTTACATAATTCAAAGGACCAGAGTCATTTATTTCAATTATACCACAGTTACTTGAAAATAATGCACATTGTTGTATTCCACCTTGGGAGTGCATTATTATCTGATAATTCAACAGCCTGTCGTCAATTATTCCTTACAGATTTTATGCAGTTATATTTCGTGTATTTGCTGTCTGTCTATGCAAAAAAATCAGTCCTGTTACCAAAATGCCTCCATTTTCCATTAAGACACAATGTTAAAAATAAACTAGTTACCAGAGATTGACCAATACTCATTTTGAAAAGTAAAATGTGTGTGTTACTAGATTTAGTGTTAAAAAAAATCTATTTTGACGAGTTACATCATGCAAATAGCATCGATTCGGTGGAATGGCACATGCAAGTAAATAATAGTCAAAATGCTTTACGTCGGGAGCGCGCCTAACAATGCTGCCTGCGTAGGGCAGCTCTCTCTTTTTAAGACACAGCCACCATACTTCCCGCAAAAAGAGAGAAAAACACTTATTTTACTTAATTTATGTCTGTCTACACAGACCGTTAAGGGTAAAATTAAACAAAAACGGCCTGCACGCTTGTGAAATCTAAATTTCAGTTGCAACATAATGTCTGACTCATAAGAGAAACGTCAACACATAATAACTGCAACAATGTAACGTTTTTACGTAAACTTAAGAATGTTGTTTGCATAAGATATAATCTGCTTAAGACGTTTTTGATACTTTAAGTAGGGCCCGGATCGTTTAACAACATCTTGGTGCAAGTTACGCAAAAACAAACATTGAAACTCCTTACCGATTCCCTGAAGAAAAATAAAGCCGATGACCATTAACAACGGGTGCCAGTTAAACTCAGCCGATCCTCCATCCCAACCGAGTCCCTCTCGGAAGTGTAAAACCCAAATTAAAACAAACGCAATCGATAAAAAACCAACTGCCAAAGCCAGAGAGAAGAAAATGAGAAAAAGCTTGTTCCCCATCATCGCAAGCGGACTCGTGTGATGTGTTTAAACCTCAAGTGGCAGAGAGGGGTCGACAGCGGCTCACTTTTGTATATCACAACACGAGGCTGTGTTTCAAATTCTAGTAAGCAGCCTACTTAGGCAGCATGGCTTGATATCAAAATATTGTTTTTGAATGTTTCCGCAACATGTACAAAAAACAATGCTCCAAAATACCTCATGCATCTTTGTGCCCCCAAAAAGTTGTCAAAGTAGACAGCTCACTAGATTTATTCATTCATTTCATTTCTCTTACTCACCATATTGCATTTATGCAACATCACATAATAACTTGTGTAACAATGACAAGGAGCTTTATTAAAACCAAATTCTTTTTTTTAATAGTTACAAGTTAAGGTTTTAATTTAACTAAAGAGAAAGTTCATACTGTTCCTGTGCTTGTCCAGTCATTCACAAATCAAAATTTTTATGCCAGTCCAAGATGTATATACAGAAAAAATATGCTTTGCTTAGACATCATTTTAATATAGCAAGTTATATTCATGTGATAAAAATACAAAATTATTTCATTTTAAGATAAAATCTACATATTTTCACAAAGATTTCTCAAACACAGAAAAATAAGCCATTTATTATACAGTACATAAATAAATATACTTTTCATTGAAAAGTGCACTATGGTCATTTACAGAAGAAATGTGTTTAAGATTAATCAGAATGTCTTTTAATTTTGTAAACATGGCAGCAGAAAGTGTTATTCTTTTTCTGAACGGTGTGAATAACCGTGTCTCTATCGAAGTACACCTCATGACTGTAGGTCTGGAAAATAACAGAGAGAGTAAGTTTGTCAGATGATAACTTTAAATACAGTGAATGTTATCTGTAACATGTAATCTGTTACACATACCACATCCCAGGATTCTTTTAAGGGAACCCTCTTCATTAAAACCCCACTTTTGTTGTCATGAAGACGAATGTGGGCCTGCCCTTCATCCTCTGCGTGAGTGATTTCTACCACAGCCAACAGATCAATTTCATCTTCATACTTCACCATCCTGAATGTCTAAAGTGACGAAATTGAAGAAAGAGAACAGCTGAAAGACTAACTTGACCCCAACCAAAACACAACAACAAATAAAAGACAATTCAATCATTATTTAATTCTTCTTCTAGTTCCAAACCTGTATGTGTTTATTTGAGGAACACAGATGGATATGTTTTTGTCCACACACCCTCTGTTCCACACGATAACAGTTTATAGTGACTACATCTGTCTTGAGTTTAAATATAGGTGTTCACTTTGTTGTATATGAAAATGCTGTGTGAACATTCTTTTGAAGCAGAATCAGACATGAGAGATTTAGGAGATTTTTGCCAGGCTGACCTCTTGTGCAGGGTCATCATCTAAAAGCTGGAATCTTTTCTTTACTGTGCGTCCAGAAGAGGTCACCATCACCTGAGGAGTCTGTGGAAGTGAACAAACCATCCAAAAGTTATTTCTGGTAAGCTTAAAGGTTTTAAAATACTAAAACTAAGATGTTAACATGAAATAAAAATAAAGGCTTTCCAATAATGCTGTTACATTAAACATAACTGCTCAAGAAAACAAACAGAAAATGTTTACACTATTGTCACGAGCGGCAGTGATAGAAAAGTCGGTGACTATCTCATACTTCCAGTCACATCCCGGGTTGGCCATGATCCTTAGCACACTGCATGAAAAAGATAAAACAAACCATTCATTTCAATTGACTCATTCAAAGGCCTTACTAGACATTTCTGTTTCATAAAAGGCAGGGTGCATGATTTTTGAAAGCCAATGTTAACATTTGAAATCACCTAAACAAACACGCCCCTACCCCAATAGAATCTGGACCTTCTTTTGATAGACCCACCCCACACATATGCAACCAAGGCAACGATGTTGGCTAGTAGACACGCCCCTTACTGCTTATTGGCTAAAAGTGTGTTTTGGTTCTTGGCCCAACTCCCTTTTCAAAATTTTTTTCAAAAATCATTCCCCCCGCCTTTAATAAAAATAATAACTGTCAATTATCAGCAGTTCAGCACCCATGACTAAAACTATTTGAGTATTTGCTGCATACTTTATTGCGCTGGGTCCAGCATGAACAATCCTGCCCGAGTCATCTGGATGAAAAAAGATCCAGTCTGCCTCCAGAGAGTCACACTTCATATCCTGGACACCGTTCTTCGCCTGATGTATAAAGATCAATGAATCAAACTGCCACATCTTGACAGATAACCAACGGCCTTAAATTGCTTTAGTGTTTATAAGGAAAGCTTTAATAAAATGCAATATAACTGTATGTGTATCTACAAAGAAAAAAAAAAAGATTTGATAGGTTTTATAGGATAAGACATTATATCTGAAGCTATATTATAAAAAGCTCTCAGTGACACCTGAGTGTTAGATAGCTTCTGGAAAAATATCGTCTAAACACAGCAAATTATGTCTACAATTATATACAAAATTCGTGGGCACCTTCACTATTGTACTGCATCTTGGATTTGGGGTCACCGTGTGTAACAATTTTGGTATAGCGGACACAAAAAGATGTGCCTTCAAATATAATATTAAGGAATTAAATACTGTTTTTGTCATTAATTATACATGTTATCTTAATCTATAAGCAGTTATTATTTAACTTCATTATACGTTTTTTTTTATTAAAAAAATATTGCAAAAATATGCAAAATCAATCTTTATTTGGTTATAGTAATTGTTTGTATGTTTCTCAGTTACCCATATCGGTCAACCTCTGTGTAATAAATATAAAAGGATTTGATATATTATTCAGTGTTTACATTAGATTTTATATAGAGAATCATGTATTGCTTCCCTTCATTGATGTTTTCTAACAAAATATGCATGCAACACAGTGTTACTGTGCTAAAATCTGATCTGAATCTTACCTAAATAATAATTGTATTGTTGATATGATGTTTATTAAATGTTTTACATACAATGTAATGTTAAACGCACATACAAACATGTCTTGTTTAAAATTGGCATATATTTTCTTGCCCACTGTGTCAAAATAGTACTTAAATATGTGTGAAATCAAATAAACAAAGGTCAAATGTAATCTAAATGTAAACAAAAACAACTCAGATTACATTCCACAAAATGTGTAATCTAAGAGATTAGGTTACTGACTACAAATTTTGCCATGTAGTTTGTAATCAGTAACTGATTACAATTTTTAAGTAATGTATGCAGCTCTGGATGTTGGCTATCACTGCATATCCAGATTGTAGAAACATTACGGCATGGGACATGCAGCTATATATCTGTAAACAGAGAGCAATTACCAGCGCCCCATCTGTGATCGAGCAGATGTGATGGGTTCCTCTGTGTCTCTTATGGTTAGGGGTGTAGATGTAGTGCCAGGGATGACCACCAATCTGAACACCGTTCTCGAAATATGACATCTCAAACAAAACAGGGGGGCATTCTGAAGAGAGAAACACGTGTAACAGCTCACACTATTTTATCTGTATCTGTATTATCTACACACTGCCAAAACAAGCACACAGGCTATTTTGTTCCCAAGATCATATTGATGTGCGTTTGTAACTATAAACTTTGTGGTACCAGCATAACATACTCACCGTGAATGTGAATATTGACTGGAATACCGAATGGAGCTTCTCCCACAAATCCTCTTGCACCATTTACATCACACTGCTGTCCCAGAGTCAGCTTCTCAACCCTAAACTAAACAAACACAATACACAACACATGATTTGACATTTTTTCCACCTAAACAGGATAAAATTAAAATATTAAGTTTGTTAAAATTACCTTGTTAAGAATGTACTCAAAACTGTAAAGCTTGACATGTTTGGAGCTGTGTGAAACGGCCAACACTCCCTGTGACAGTAGGACATCCACAGCAGTTTTACCAAAGACCTGCATATAACACAACCACTTTACATTCATTCAATCATTCATTTGAAATGCTAAAACCATGTCCATTACAAATCTTATATTACTTTTTTATTAATCTCCAGCATTCCCACCAAATCCAAAGGAAAGACTTGAAATATGGCCAAGCGCATGAGGATGTCATTATTAACACCTGCCTGTAAGACACAACAGACAGACAGGGAGCGAGACAGTGTGTGATTCACATGACATATGAAATAAAATATAATGCACAGAAGATTAGCATTACAAATGTCTGACCTGTCGTTCTAGAGCTGTCTGTTTGATTTGAATGGATTTGACATAAAATGTCTCCTGGCAGGAGTCCCAACCCAATGATCTGTGAAGAGACAGACAACAGACATTAAAGTTAAAACACCTTTTATAGACAGCACCACTTCAGAATGTGTAGTTTAATGATTTTGGGAGAAGTTAGAGTGTAATATTCATATTCTTATACATAAATTAGTTTTACTTAATCTTTTCTGTGAAAATGTTACGCCCAAATCACCTGAATTTAAAATGAGAGGAGAGGTAGACCTTGTCTAGTGTTTCTCCTGTGTCCGCTGAGAGACGATATAACCAGTTATTAGCTGTTAGAGTCAAAAGACAAGGCTTCTGGTCTGAAGCTTTCGGTAAAACAGTGTCCTGCAAAAATATAAATTACTCCAAGTTAACTAAATATATCATCTAACTTCACAGGAAATATATGTGCTATTTTATTACTCCTAGTTTCATATGTGTGTTATATTGTCCAATATGTAGTTATATAAATCATTGTTATAATGTTCAAATGTATGTTTACAAAAAGTAACAGACTTACTAATGGACACTGGCAAAGCAATGCATCTTCAATCTTCTCTGTTTTGGGAGTTATGGGGAGCTCATACAGTTGCTCTGGCTGAGGCAGGAGGCTGGGATTTGTAGCAAAAACAACATAAACAGCTTCTCTTTATTTATTTAATCGCACAGGAAAAAATGCTCTGTAAGTAGGTTTGGATAACTAATTGACAAAAATGGCTTTGCAATATAAAAAATAAATAATGACATTAGGTGTTATACCGTACCTGCTGTAACAACACCTATAATTTTCTAAGTATATACGTCCACTTTCATAAAAAATGGGAGACTTGGAGGTCTTGCTCCAAACATTTATGAATTCCGTGTCATCCTATAAAAAATATATATACATGAACATCAAGCAAGTAAATAAATAAAACAGCTGTAAAAGACATTAGACAGTTAAATACGCACCTGGAGAATAATATTTCGGAGTATTTTAAGATTTCCCGCTAGTAATTTACCAATGTCATTGGAGAAGGAACCATTTGATCTTGACTTCAGGAGAGCACAGCTGTTCTTACTGGTGCGCATGCCCGCAAGGGGGCGCTGTGCGGACGGACCCGGGAGCGCGCACATGGAGGAAGATACACCATCTAAACTACACTACAAAATACTACAAACCTGGGTGCAATAATCGTCAGACATATCGCCAAAACGGGTGCTGGGTAAAACCGATTCTTTACCGTTTTATATACAGACTTTGCAGCAATTGCAATGTTGTGAAATCCTTTATTTACTTATCAGATCAGACGACCTTTAATATATTGCAGAAAATTTGGCTCATGTGACTAACGTTAAATTAATCAAAACTAAGCACATGTTATACACATTGTTAGGTTTGCCTATGTTAGGTTTTAGCCCGTATAATTAAACGTACAGGTTTCGCGTACGTTATTTACCACAGTGCTGACTGTTTTGTTTCATAGTTTGTATAAATTATTATGCCAGCTATTTCCAAATACATATTTAAGGCTAAAACTCACAAAACATTTCGCAATTATCTCCTTTAAGTGGTAGTTTTTGGTTGCGTTTAAATTGTAGTTACCAAACACACTGCTCTCACATGTGTTTACATAAACTTCCGGGTTATCGTACGCGCGTTGACGCTCATGTCGTCACTTTTGCTGTTGCATGCTGGGATGTGTAGTTTTAGGTTTTCATTACGATATAACGGTTTAACGGCTTAATTTGTCTGCTCAGGTAAATGTTGAAAGATGAGGATTGTCTTAAGGCGGACTGTCTGTGCTGTGAGACGCATTCCCCGCAGACTTTACAGTGAAGGAAGACCACCGGCCCCTTTAGGAGCCAGAATCCTCACAAACCCTGATGACATCTTTCAGCACAACATGTGGTACAGATGGTCATGATTTCCATTGAACAGCTGACAGTATTAATGAGTTATGTACCAGTTCAATATAATAAAAATTACAGTACAGTTAATGAAACAGGATGAAAATTAAAACCAGACTGATTTTTTTTTAACATACCCAGGTTTCTTGGACATAATAGTAACATGGTATCCTCCTTTGGAGTGCCATGTGAATACTATGGGTACATGAATATATAGTAATCATACAGTACTGTGGTATTCTTATTGATCCATCACTGCAGAATGTAAATGCAAATGTAAAGTTGTCAAAAAAGTGACTGCAGTACAAAATGCTTTGATCTAAAACAATGATAGACAACAACTCTTCAACTTTCAACTCTTTTAAAAAATATTTATTGACAGACTACATCCAATATAGTTTTTTTAATAGCTGAAAAAGGACTTTTGAAGTTAACTGCAACAAAACTAACTGTACTTGTTACAGTTTACACCTAAAAATACTTTCTTACTATACATCCATATGAATGAAGTTATTTCTAAAATTTTACAGAATAAGGTATTGATTAATCTTACAGTAAAAAAATGCTAGAATAAAAAACCCAAAGACATATTAATCACATTTATCACCCAAAAGGCGATATGCACTCATTGATATTAAAGGTGACATCTCATAAAAGTCTGACTTTTTCCATGTTTAAGTGGTATAATTGGGTCCCCAGTGTTTCTATCAACTTAGAAAATGTGAAAAAGATCAACCCAGTAACTTATTTTTGGTAAACCATTCTCTAAAATAAAATAATTGACAGCACAATTGAGTTTCAATCTCATCAAACCACATTATGGTGATCAGTGTTTGCATTTTATCAGCTCATTTGCATTTAAAAGGATACACCCAAAAACTACATATTTTTGCTTACACTTACAAAGTGGCAATTTTGTTATGTTATAATAAATTATCTATTGGGTATTTTGTGGTAAAACTTCACATATGCACTCTGGGCATAGCCTACCAAAGACTTATTTTACACCTTAAAAAAGTCTTGTGAATGTCCCCTTTAAAGCACTGAAAAGTGTTAGATCAGTGTCTAAATGAAATTTATGCTTGTTTTATCATTGTATTGAAGGGATCATGTGCAGTGGACTGAGGATGAGAGAGACCGAGCCCAGCAGAAAGCAGAGGAAAACTCTAAATTCAAGATTCCTGTAGAAGAGCAAAGTAAGTGTCCAGAAAATGTATGGGTATACTGCTCATAAGTCTGCTCACAAATAATGTAAAAGTTACACTATAATATAAATGTTTCAGTTCGTCTCTGTTAGGCTAGGTAGCAGCAAACATATGTTTAGGCAATGATTCAGTAAATGTCTGGTAAAAGATGTAAGTCTTCAGTTTTTAGTGTGTTCAATGCCAAACAAAGTTATTTCAAAGTTTAAGGGCTAAGATCTAACTCATTTTAAAGATTTTGAGATTCTGAGAATTATTGACAGACCAGAATTGTGCAACCACAGGGTATGTGATGGACTGTAATCTAATAGTAGTTTGTGCAGATAGACCATTTGTTTATATAAACAAATTTCATAAGCTTTATACTTTTAGTCATAAGCAGGATTTTGAAATGTATACGAAACTTAATAGGCAGAGAGACCATTAAGTGATGATTAAACTGGGCTTAAAAGATTTTATGCCTTTGGTCTACAGTAGTAAACACTAGCTGCTGTGTTTTCAGTAGCTTATTTAGTAGCCTACAGGGCATCCACCCAGCAATGAATTTAAATAAGATGGGTAACATTAGCATAACAGTGAAAACTGACTTCATGATTCCCGTTTATGTCGCCTAGAAGAAACATGGACATTCAGAAAAGGACAGGGCCTAAAGCTGACCCCTGTGGCACTCGTATTTGACCTGAGATTTACGTTACATTTTCCTATTAACCTAAACAAAATGGTAACAATTGTTTAAATAAGACATAAACCAGGTTAATCCCTGACCATTGATGCCATATAATTTTTTAATATTAATGTCCATTAGCATGACCTGTGGTGTCACTAAAGCTGCACTAAGATCCAGTAATACTAGAAGAGGTCATTTATAACTCTAAGCAGTGCTGTCTCTGTGCTATGGTGGGGCCTAAATAAAAAAATTCATACAAAAATTTTCTTCTGTCAAAATGTACAGAGTTGTCTCCTTTCAAAGTATTTTTGACTGAAATAAGAGATTTGATACTACAGAAAAAAAAAACACTTTCAATCGTTTCTTGGGGGATAGGGTTTATATGCATGATGACTATTTAGAAAATTTTGTTTGCTCTTCAGTATTTTAAGCTGTTAATTTTGGATTCTGTTAAAGGTTTTAATGCAATGTCTTTACCCTGTTTATGGTTCAAAAACACATTATTTTCCACATACCATACATTATTGTTACTCCGCCACCCACCTTTCTGAAACACATCGAGTATTACAAAGCTCTTCTTGAAATGCATAAAATGATTAGTTATGTGCTGTAGTTTAATAAGCATCTAGGATAATGATTTAATAATAAGTGTAATGTGTAGCAAATAAATAAAATATGTCTAAGCAAGTCAACCTTAATCTTGTTTTACTAGTCACTTTTGTTTTTACCATTAGCAAAATACGACAGAGACGCAAATAAATATTGGGACAGATTTTACGAGATGCACCACGGCAAGTTCTTCAGAAACCGTAGCTGGCTCTTCACCGAATTCCCAGAGCTTCTTCCTCCAGCCGCTTGTAGCCCAGAGAAAGAGCAGGGCAGTTTGGGCCACGTGTGTTTAGAGTCTGAGGATAAAGAAAAACATCAGACATGCTATTCCTGTCCTGAAACCAGTGACTCATTCCCTGGACAACATGCTGCCTTTCGAATACTAGAGGTGCATACTTCTCATTTCTATATTGCCACAAAATCATTAGTGATATGTTAACCCATTTGACCATCACTAAACAACATTTAACCTATTTCCTGACATATATAATATATTCCTAATGTTAATAAACATTTGCCTTATGCAGGTAGGCTGTGGTGCAGGTAACAGTGTGTACCCCATTATCAACACCATCAGGTAAGAGTGGCAGAATTAAATGTTTAAATAATTTTTACGTAATTGTTAATAGTTAAGACAATTCTTTAAAAAAAAACTGTTAAGCTTTTGTTGTTCTAATGAATGTTTTAATTCATTTTCTTGTAAGGACGGTAGACTTTAAATTAAAATGCTTGGAAAAAGTTCTTGAGTTAACACCAACTTTAGATTTAGATAACAATTAGGCAGGTGCATCTTGTTCCCTACAGTATTTGATTGGTTTTTGAGATTGTGGTCTCTCTGTAGGGGAAGTAAGGCATTCCTGTACTCTTGTGACTTCTCATCTCGAGCCATTGAGCTTGTCCAGGTAACTGACTGTCACCTGTAATTAATGCATAATTATACCTGCCAGTAGCTAAATCTGACAGTACATCAAAGAGAGGCCGCACATATTATACATCCATACAGTAGTGAAACAGACATTCTGATCTTTATCCATTTATGTGGGAGCTGATCATTTGTGTCTCCTTTTTGGTATGCAGACACCTTCATTAAATGTCAGTAGCACATGTTGATGCAGGGAGATGTGACATGCACTGCATGATGAAAGCTATCAGCAAAAGAGACATAGCTTAATTTAAAATTCCTGCTTCTGTTCATTCCTATTATATCTGCTTTAAAACAATATCTATATACTACATTTTTTTACATTTTCTGAAAGAAATTAAGTGAATATTGAATGGTTGCCAGGGCATGGTGGTTGCTAGGCTGTTCTGATTGGTTGCTTACTGGCCCAAGTAAAAAGAGACCATCACTTGGTCTTTACATATGGTCAGGAATAAATCTATTCAATTAGACAAGAAATAGCACATGTGTGGCGTTACGTCCAGCAAGGCTCAGTAAAACTATTTAGTGTAAAGATATTTAACCCCCCTCAAAAATTTTTTAAATGTATAATAATTTTTATGTTTTTATTATTGATAATAAAAGGTCCTTATAAACTGTCAAATCAGTTTTTATATATATATATGGGTGACCTACTCCTTTAAGTCGTGATGACAATAGCTTATGTTTTTATACCTTACAGAAGCACCCAGACTATGAGCCTGCAGTGTGTCATGCATTTGTGCGGGACATCTGTGACACAACATCCTCGTTTCCTTTCCCTCCTGGGAGTCTGGACATTATTCTGGTAGTCTTCGTGCTCTCTGCCATCCACCCAGAACGGTAGGAGATGATCACACACTCGTAGGCAAAAACATACTTGCCCAGCATGCATCGTTCACACTGCTTTGTCTACTTTCTCTGTTATAGCAACCATTTCACATTTATATAACTGTGGCATCATTTAGTCAGGTCCACATATCACAGATGAATTTCTCATTTTAAATAAACATGTTATTGCCTTACTTTAGTACTTGTATGAGGATTATTTGCTTTAGAAGTCTGATCTTACTTAGTCCTTATTTGTCCATAGATGTGTGTGTTTCTTCCTTGTAGGATTCTTTGTTTAATTTATGAAATGCACAGGGTGAAAGGAAGGTTGTGTGCAAATTAATACATGATGAACAATTTTTGTACAAAAAAATCTGATATCTGTAGGAAAAATGGGAGCTGGAAATGGGAAAATTCACCCATTTCTGTATGTTACCAGTACATTTTGAGTATTTTAGTAGTCACTTATTTCACTTCCAAGGGAATTAAGTGCAGACATAAATCCCTTGAGCTGGAATTTCATTCCGTCTGCTCTTTGTTACTCTATGACCTAACAGTCCCATAGACAAGCACCTATTCTGGGTTTAAAGTGTTGCTATCAGCCTTTCTTTTCAGTCATACTTTTAAACATTCAACTAATATTTTCACTTGCTTTCCATCAGATTTGCAAAAAAAATCAATGTAAATAAATGTTTGTTTTTGGCCTGTACTGTATTCTACTCAATCTTAAGTCTGTCAGCATTGCTTAAGGGGTTTAGACCTTTAAACCAGTTCAGATCTGGATACACCAACGTATCATCTCAATATTGATCCTTGCATATATTGATCAGTGAAAAGAACATGATTGGAACGTATAAGTAAATACAATACAGTACAAAACACTGTAGATGAAACAAAAATCTCAGTGTTACATGAGCATCAGCATATGTGTGTTGGTCGGACATGTAACAGCTGTTGAATAGCAACTGACAATTGTTCCTTAAAAACTTTTTAGCAACCCCCTTACATTTTTTAAAATGGTTGCTCAGTCCTAGTCCTAGACTAAAACACATTTTGAGCTGTCAAAACTGAATAACTTGCCAGTGCCAATAATTTATCTCAAGCAACACACCAGTAACGTGAACCATGTTTATAAAAGATGCTTACAGCAACACTAAAGACTTATTGCTCTTTGCTCCCCCTACAGGTTAGAAGCGTAATTGTTCATTAGCACTGTTGTAAATACTACAGCATAGATTGGATTGTAGGTCTGACGTAAAGCAAGTTTTTGTAGTTTTCACTCGAACTACAGGACCACTACCCGACGGTTGGAAACTTCTTTAGTGCGGTTTTGGCCGATAGAGGGCTGCAAAGCGAATGTGAAAGTGCCGTTCACCCTGTTTTGAGTGGATGAACCACTGAAACTTTTTTGGAAACGTTATTTTAAGGTAAAAAAACTCTTTGGTGTTGCTTTAAACATGTTAATTTAACTAATGGCGCTTTTCCATTGCATAGTACCCCACGGTTTGGTTAAGTTTGGGTCAGGTCAGCTCACCTTACCGATACTATGAAGTGAACACAATAGAAAAGCTCCCAAAAGTCAGCTGACCCGACCCAAACTAAACCAAACCGTGGGGTACTATGCAATGGAAAAGTGCCATAAGGCCTAGTTCTGACTTTAGCTAAGCCTTGTCTGTGAAACCAGGCCTAAATGTCATACCAACACCAAATGAGCTATTTAGCAGAATATGGGTACATCAGAAGTAAACAATGAACCAGAGTGCCTGCATGGTGCATACAACACTGTGAACCAGACATAACACAAAAACACAAAGCTACATATAACAAAAACATACACCGCATGACAGTATTTTACAGTCATAATAGGTTTAAAGTAATGAATTATCTGCTTAAACATAAAAAATATTGAATTTTCTTTTTCAGAGCTCAAAGTGTGGTGAATAACTTGGCCGGATACCTGAAACAGGGAGGAATCATGCTATTTAGAGACTATGGAAGATATGATCTGTCACAACTGAGATTTAAAAAAGGTGATTTTATTTTGCGCATTCTGACTTATTAACACAGTTTAAGAGTTGAATTCCTGATGTTAACATGGGCAAAGTTTTCTGTACAAGTTACGAAAGGTTTTTTTTTTCGACTACACAATCTGTTGCGTAAGCAGTGCTGGAAGTAAAGTGGAAGTCTTTATATGGGCACTTGTGGGCACCAGAATAGCGCACACACACACCAACCCAGAGCCCACACAAAATCAATGTCACCAAAAAAGTGTGTTGTTGTTTGTGGAGGAAATTTATGCTTGATTGATCAGCTTCCTAAAAAGCCCAGCATTATGGAAACAATAGATGTAGTTTGTGCGTGTGTGTTTCTTTAAAGTTGGATTTCGTTGAAATAAGGCGGTCCTAGTGATAAAACAACCGCATCATTACTGTTTTGATGGATGTTTTGGATGTTTAGACAAAACATCCATCAAAACAGATGTCATAATAATAATGTAATATGTAAAATAACTAAATTACAATCATCAATACAAATATTTGGCTCTGACTGAACTCAAATTTCTATAAACTTTTGCATCTAAAATATCGACTAAAGTCATGGATAAGAAAATGCCACTCAACCTTGAGGGCATAGCACAGGGTTCCTCACTTAGTGTTCACCACAAGCCAAATTTTGCCAACAATACGAAGCCAAGGGCCACCAACCACAATGTCTGCTCTGCTATTCTTGTCAAAAATGCAGCTCTTTGCATGCGAGATTCTGAGCTACAGTAAATTGTAACAGCATACCATCTCTTTCATCAGCTTTCTCCTCCTGTCTCCACTTCTCTCCTGTTTGTTCTTATGACTGTCAGCAATTTTTTAAATTCTCTTCACTGTGCATGCAATCAATATCACATTTAAAGCTTCCTGCGGGAGATTTCACTTCCGTGAGGATAGTAATTACTGACAAAGATCACGTTGGAGGAAATTGTGCGCAACAGATCCAGAGTCAGTACCGCATGCTCTCTGTACAATTTGAGCGAATGGAAAGTAAAACTAAAAAGCAACGGCACATTCAAATGCAATTTCAATGCCCGATGCCAGAATTACATACAACATAATTACCCAACCACATCTGTGAGAGAATGCAAAAGCATTAAAATACATATTTCTCCTCCCTAAGATAGGCCGATGGGCAGAGATACATTTGGTAGCCCGACTTAGAAGGCACAATAGCCCCGGATGTCTGGCTATAGCGTTTTGCGAGCCCTGAAGTGAAATTGCATCAAATGGCTGTATTTTGTTGGCAATCGGTGTGTAAGTGCATATAATGTAAACAACAGGAACATGTAGTGAATCATAAATTATCCAGAGATAGTGGGATAATTATTTGCGTGTGTTGCTTGCTCGTGACTGACTCCACCCGCGGAACGCTTCCAGGAGTAGAGCTGATCTGTGTTTTATAAATCTGATAGAACTAAAGACTTTTCAGATATATGAAGAAAGTAATACTACTCCATAGGTATTCAAGATTAACATGAGATTAGCAGAAACAGCATGTGTTATGTGAGCTTTAAAAATGCAACTGTTTCTTTACCCAATATATATAATGTGTTTGCTGTAAATATTGAGGGGTTTATGTTGCATAGGGGACAAAAGTGAAATCTATAAAAAACACTAAACAAACCGACTAAAGAAGTCTTTAAAGAAGACCGACTGCAAACCCGTTTTGTTCGCAGCCGATTAATGATGATGATGATGATGAAACAAACCACCATATAATGGTGAAAGTTTATTGAGTATGCAAATTTTTTTGCTTGGGAAACAGAACAGTAAAAAAAAATTTATTTGAAACAAATGCAAATTTTAGGCTTAAAGGAAAAGTTCATCTCTCATAATTTACTCATCATGCCATCAGTTTCTGATTGGGTAAATAAGATCAGGATACTTATTTATTTTTGCTGTGTACAGAACATAAGTAGTGCTGTCAGTAAGACAGAAGTGATTGCTCAGAAAGCCTTAAAAATACTTTTTAAATGTAGTAAAAGAAATGAAATAGCTTACAGGACTTTTACTTTATAAAAAACCTGAACCATCATCAAACAGCATGAATATGTGTGCATGCATGGAGAGATACACTTTTTTTTCAATAGTCAGAGATGCAGTCAATGCAGTGTTTTACCTGTATTGTAACTGATCGTATTCTCACATTATCTTTATAAGATTTAAATGTAAATGGTATTGGTGAGCTAAACAAGAGGAAATCTAATTAAATTGGGTTGTTTTGAATGCTTGTATAACCGTGAATGCCTATTCTTCTACTTTCTGTAGGCCAGTGTTTGTCTGACAATTTCTATACACGGCAAGATGGAACCTGTGTGTATTTCTTCACAAAAGGTACAGACATTTTAGCAGATTTTCAAGATGAATGTATTCTTTTGTGTATTACTTTTACATTTCATGTTTCTTTTGGCTTACATAACATGAATTTATTCTTTATTCATAATATTATTCATACTTCATGTTGGATCCTAAAAGTTGAAAGTTTTGTTTATTTATGACAGCTGAGGTCCATAAATTGTTCACAAATGCTGGTTTGGAAGAGCTTCAGAATTTAGAAGACAGAAGACTGCAGGTAAACAGAGGAAAGAAGGTGGTGATGCACAGAGTTTGGATGCAAAGCAAATACCGGAAACCTTATCTGCTTTCAACATCTGTCTAGATGACATCGAGCACATGAAAGTAGGGCTAAAGGCCTTGTCATGAAAACACAAGACTTTATCTTGAATAAATGTTCAAGAGGAAACTATAAAAACATCCAGCAGGTAATACAGATGCCAAAAAATCTGAAGCAGTTGCTCCTTTTTTATATTTTGCTCTTTTCTAGAGGAAGTCAGAGAACAGACATTGTTTTCGGGAAAGAACTGACATCCTACATTTTAAAGGGGACATTTCACAATAAATTTTTAAGATGTCAAATAAATCTTTGGTGTCCCCTGAGTACATATGCGAAGATTTAGCATAAAAAAATCATATAGATCATTTATTATAGCAAGTTAAGATTGTCACTTTGTAGGTGTGTGCAAAAATTTGCTCTTTTGGGTGTGTCCTTTAACATGCAAATGAGCTGATCTCTGCACTAAATAGCAGTGCCGTGGTTGGATAGTGCAGATTAAGGGGTGGTATTATCCCCTTCTGACATCACCAGGGGAGCCAAATTTCAATGACCAATTTTTTCACATGCTTGTGGAGAATGGTTTACCAAAACTAAGTTACTGGGTTGTTCTTATTCACATTTTCTAGGTGGGACCCAAATATAGCACTTAAACATGGAAAAAGTCAAATTTTCATGGTATGTGCCCTTTAATTAAATACTGGAGCCATATTAAATATTTAAATAAGCATTGTTAGAGGAAAAAATGACACATAAAATACTTACCATATGTTATATACTCCATTTTATAACATTCACATGCATTGTAATAGATTTTTTTTATTCCATAAACTGTTCTGATATTTTATTTGTAATTTTGTAATTATATGTACTCATGGACATTTCTGATAAAACGTTTTGTCACTACAAACATGAGCACGTGTGTTATTTATCTCAAACACTGTATGTCTATCTATTTGCCTGCCTGTCCAACAACAACCATGTGGAATGGAAATGATGTTTACAGCTCAGGGCAATATTGGTTATCCCACCATCAGCACGGGATGGTTGTCAAGTATCGCGATATTATCCCCGGAGAAGCGCTTGATGGTTTTATTTCATCTTCATTCTCAAAAAGAGCAGCAGCCTCTAGATGCACTGCAGAGGGCGATGAAGGTTTGTGTGTCTGTCCCAAGTGTTGACAGCCCCTCCTCCCCCAGATGAAAAAATATCATCATTCACTTAACCTCCTACATTTCGTCTGATGTCTTTTGCGTGGACAGCTGATTGATGTTTTCTGCTCTACGGTCCTCTGAAGAAGCTGGATGAGTGCGCAAAGTAACTGTGGAAGTTTGGAAGCGGCGCCATCTTGGCTCCCGCAGCAGCAGCAGCGGCTCTCGAGCGCGTCCCCGGCGCCGCTTTCACAAACGCTCGGCGCGCTGCTCGCACCAGCCAAAGAAGGTAGAGTGTGTTTATGTTATTCTCCTAAGTCTGTAGGTTTGGATATTAGACGGGAATTGATGTAAGGTGCTGATAAATGACTTTTAGCCTAAAATTACCCGACCAAGTCAGGTTGCGAGTTACAGTATGAGATTAGCAGGCTTCGATCGGGTTAGCTTTTTAGCATGCTACCACATTAGCTTCTTAGCTGACCAACGTTATAATGGATTGGCCGACTAGCATGCTAGCGTTTTAGCCTCTTGGCTAGTTAGCCTCCCGACCCAGCAGAGTAGCCTCTTAACTAGCATAGATGTTAGCATCTTGTACAGCTGGCATGGTAGCATGCTAATATCATAAAGCAAAGTGGATATGGTGTTAGCCTCTTTGCTGATTAGCGTGCTAAACTTATACTGTACTTCAGTGTAGCTGCTGTGTATAAATCATGTCAAGCTAAAACAACAACAACAACAACATAACACCAAGTGACAATTTACTGCTGTAGTTGTCATTACATTTGATGTTTATAGTAAAATCGTGTGAATTTGTTAAGACTTGATTTTGAGGTTTTAGTGAACAGGAGTGGGACTTGAAGACTCTGGTTTATGTAAAGATGTCTAATGACAAACAGGGTCTCTTGTGGTGCAGATGCATCTGTTTTGTTGTTGTTTTTAAACCATGCAGATTCATGAACTTTCCTTTTTTAATCCAACGATTACATTTTAATAAAGTGAAAAATGTATTTTATTGCAATGAGTAAATGTTGTTCCCATGCACATGCAATGTATCACAAACAGGTGTAATGTAACACAGAGGTGTGTTGTTGTTTTTTTAAGAAGATACATTTACTTGTAACATCTTGGTCATTCCTGTGTTATAATGCCTGTAGGTCTGACATTGTGCTTGTCACACTTTTGAGATATATTTGGAGTCGTTGGCCAGATGTCAACTTGTATCACTCAACACACTTGACCATTTATCCTGTCACTAATCATCATATGCTTAATAGGAATAAGCCTGTCAGCAAACCTTGAACGCATATACTCTTCTTTCAAAGCTGCTGCTGCTGTTTCATCTGTTGGAGTCTAAAGATCAGTGAGATTCACCCAGGGACATGTTTAGGTTTGAACCTCTCAGGAGCTGTTAAAATGACTGTAGATATTACTAACAAGCTCCTAAGCACCGCATTGGTAGGGGAGCTGATTATTGAAGGCAGATATCGCTTAAAGGTCTTGTTCTCCCCAATGGTTTTAATCTTGCAATGGAAAATGATCCTTGTTTCACATTGCTTATTGTGGTACAAGTATTTATACAATAGGAATATAAGGGAGTTTCAGGATGTATCGGTGAAACTGGTTGCATAAAACCCAAAGTAGGTGTTTTTGGATTGACAGTGCAAGTATGTGTCAGGAACAGGTGGACACGGTGCCTGTGAGGAGCTGAGCTAAAATGACATCCCTGCATTGTAAGGGTTCACCCGCCTGTGTGTGCAGGGGTCTGAGAGTGCAGGAGACCTATGCAGAATGTCAAGGAAATGATGTCTCTTCCAGAGAAAGAGAGGGAGAGGACAAAGACCAAGAAGCAGAATGATTATGACTCCCTCACTTGAAGTTGTTGTTTTCTAAGATGTCGAACTGTAATTAACGAGGGTTGGGTGAAGCTTTAAGCTGCATCTGTTTATTGTGGATATATTCACCAGATCTGTTGTTTTAAAGTGTTCTTGATTATTCAGCACTTTTCAAGCTTGTCCACAGAGTCTGAGGCTGCTCAAAATAGCCTCACCTTTTCCTTTTGGCTTCCATTATGAACTCTGCAGTCCTGGTTATGTCCAGGTCTGATAACACTGCTGATCTTTGTACTGCCATTTTGTGTCAGTGGGAATTTGCTGAGCATCCATGTTGGCTCTTGGTCCTCTAGAGAGAGAGCGAGAGATATAAGACTGGTTAAGGATTGCAGCCAGACACCACATTGTCAGGGAGAGTTTTTGCAGTATTAAGGGCATCTTTCTGCAGTTTTTGTCCCATTGTTTTTAGTTCTCACCGTTTGATTTGTAGCGTCAATTAAAGCATCATGGTATGAGCAATTTTGGCAAATTTGCGATTCAGTCTACACACATTATATGTTTTGTCTGTAAAGCTTTTCTGAAATTCTCATTTGTAAGGAGTAATGTGAATGGTAAAACTAGCATTAAAAATCTCATTCTTTGCTTGAATGTAAAAAGAAAGAAATATTGTTCACCTTGTCTTGGAATTAGGGATGTTAACAATTAATCGATTAAATCGCTAAAACTTAACGATTGTCGAAAAAGCAAGCACGTTTGTGCAGCGCCTGCGCAAAGCACATACACAGCTGGTAAAAAAAATTAAACAAGCGCGAAGTTGTTAAACTAGCCATGATCACAACGATGCTCGATGCTAAACACACACCTGGGTTTTTAACCTCATTCGAAACGAGGCTGGTTGCTAACGCAACGAAATGGCATCCGCGGTGGATCTGAGAGGGTCGGATGCCGAGAATGCAAACATGGAAAGCAAAGACTCTCTTCAGGGTAGCCTACAAGATTAGCATATCAACACTATACACAGGGAAGGAGACCAGAATCCGTTTTTAATAAACAGATTAAAATGTAAAACTTAAATTCTGGCAAGAAATTAAATTGTAAACTGTAACTGACTGTTGACACACTCTGAACGCCCGCAACATATATCATATATCATTGATCATCATTATTGACATGCTAAACACTGTTGCGGGTTTTCTAATGGAAGGTTGAAGTCTTCATAATATAAGCATCTTTGCTGAAAGTACGCCGCAGGTCTGAGGTGATGATGGGAAAAGTGCCCTTCGTGTGCTTCTTGGACATAATTACAACAAGCGGTGTATCAACGACTCCGAAAGCTAGGTGATCAACTAGAAAAATAACACTTGATGATAATGAAACTTTTATTTTGTCATGGACGCACAGACTTTTATCCGACTGTGCGGAGTGCCCGTTATGAGGCGGAGTTTACTGTGTCTATTAGTCGTCATATTTCATTACGAGATTAAATTGATGATTTTTATCAAAGCACTAACTACATTGACTCATTTTACAATCCCACTAGCATGTTATTTAGACAAAATTAAATCTTTCATTTCATTTTCATTTTATTGTCCACAATGTGGAAATTTGCCTTCGGTCTCATAATAACAACAATCAAACCAACAACAATAAAAACAACAAAAACGACAACAAGACTAGCACGCAGACATCTTCAAGGCAACAATGAACACAGCAATTACGTACAATACATCAACGGGACGTGTTGTTCAACGTCCGAATTGCATTAGAAATAAAATATTTTTTTTTTATATTTTAATTCGTGTGAGGAAGCTGGCACACTTTTATGTCATTTGCTATATGCCACTGTTAGGGATGCACGATATATCGGCCGACATATCGTTATCGGCCGATATTTTTTTTTTATATATATATATATATTTTTTTATATATTTTATTATAATTAGGCCGATAAATGATGGATTATTTCGGTTTGTTGAACCACTTCACTTGCTCATTGCTGGCCAAGTGGAGTTTTGATTGGTGCTTTCTGTGACATAGCACGAAGATGACATGTGTTGCGGGCTTAAGAAGAGTATGCTAGTCTAGCGCAAAGACAAGATGTCCGCGGTCTGGGATTTTTTCATTGTGAAATTAATATGGAATCAAACTTGGAATCAAAATGTTTTTATAATATAAAAAGTGTTAATGATCTTAGAAATCAAATCTTTTGATCTTTAAGCATATTAAAGGTCATTATACTTTAAAATCTTCCTGTACATTTTAGAAATCATAACTTCCTTGTTAGTTCAAAACTGCTTTTATTAATTCCAGCCTGGCAAAATTCTTTGTCAGATGTTGTCCCACTATGATGTCATAGTTTGATGAAGAACCGCCTCAACAGAAGATACCCGCTAGGGCTGCACGATTAATCGAAAAAGAATCACGATCTCGATTCATACATATAGGCGATCTTCATTTTAAATGACGGCGATTCACTTGCATTTACAGTATTTCCCTGTATTCAGTTTCTGCGTTCAAGTGTTCACGTATTTACATTACAACAACCCAAGAATATCAGTCAAACTTGCTAACACACACTCATACAGGGTAAAACCAAACCCTATTCATTCACCAATCAGACCCGATCGTTTCTCTCCTCTCTCTCATCTCATTTGCGGCGTTCCGCTGTCACTCGCGTGACGTATAACAAGGTGGCAGACCTAAACACAGTCGTTTACTTGGTGGATCTGGAGTGGCAATTTTCACAAAAAAGAGAGGATAAACGAGTGTCACTGTGGAAAATCCTGGTGGCGACGGAGAAAGTGAAGATGCAACAACATTGGTTTCAAAAAAAGGCAAGGAAATTATTTACCTCAGGCTCCGGACGTTTCTAAATCGGAAGGCTGCAACCTCAGGAGGTCGCATGCAGGCTGTATACGTCATCAAGCCTGGTTCATTTGAGTTAACGGAGCATTACATTCGCAAGTCATTAACATACTTCAACAATTTATTATTAACTAAAAATATTAGTCATCTTTATAACGTTAATTGTTAATATTCTGAAATTAGACAGTCTTTATGATGCGCAGTTTAGAAATGCGACCTCTAGAGAGGCTGCAGCCTTCACATTGAGAAACGGCCTCTGTGCGTTCCCCATTAGAAAGGGTTTTTCGCACGAGGGGAACATTGTTACATGTCTGCGTTTCTCTCTGATGCCTCAAAATGTTGATCTTTTAGTCTTTTAAAGGTTTAACGTTAGTGTTTTTAAAGTTTTAAGGTTGGCCAGTTTGATAGTACAAAAAGCACAGGTGCAATTTAACAGCTAATACATTTTAAATTATTCTAAATTTTAAGGGGTCTAAAATAAGAAAAAGAGACTTTTAAGAAACGTTATTATAACTGAAAGTCCTGTAGCACATTTTTTAGTTAAAGGGACACAAGGCAAGTCTGAGTATAATTTCTCTACTAGCTCCCCCTAGTGTCTGGGAGTAATTGCTTTCTATATCTGAGACTTTACAGACTGAAGGACACCGGGTCGGATACAGCGAACTTGCAAGTGGGGTATTCTTCCTACAGACGGTAGGGGCGGGCGAGAGAGTCTTCATTCGTCATGTAATGTGTCATTTAACCATATACCGACTTACGAAGATGATTTATTAACATAAAAATGCTGCCTTGTGTCCCTTTAAGTACATAATAAATGTTTTTGTTAAAGGTGCAGTGTGTAATTTTTAGAAGAATCTCTTGACAGAAATGCAAAATAATATACAAAACTATATTAACAGGGGTGTATAATGACCTTTCATAATGAACCGTTATGTGTTTATTACCTAAGAATGAGACGTTTTATCTACATACACCCTGGGTCCCCTTACATGGAAGTCGCCATTTTGTGCCGCCATGTTTTTACAGAAGCTCTTAACGGAAAAACTTTTTTACTACTTTGTCTCTGGCAATGACATGTTTGTCTGGTGGCGGCTACTGTAGCTTCTCTGTGTGTTTCAAAAGCAAGAGGTGAGCAGTGGATGGAGCCTTTGGTTTCAATTCGCAACCTCACCACTAGATAACGCTAAAATTTACACATTGCACCTTTAAAATAAAGAGAATCGGGTGAGAGAATCGGGATCTCAATTCCCATGGAAAAAATCGGGATTCACATTTTAGCTTGAATCGTGCAGCCCTAATACCCGCCCACTTCCATCTAGGGATGTGCATTTGTCATTTTTTTTCATTTCGATTAATCCATAGTTCTAAAAAAACGAGTACTTGATTAACTTGGGGCGGGGCAATCCAATGGGCGGGCCGTATACGTCATGGTGAAAATGAAAATGTTTTTATTAAAAACACTCAAATAAAACTTAACTTAGAATAAACTATGACAGAAAAATGAACACATACTAGATTATTAATGAATTATAACAGAACCCTCTAACAGGAAGAGCTGCGTGATGAAGTGAAACTAAAGGGTTAAAGGATAATTCTGGTATTTAACACTTTGAGTTTGTTTTGGATGAACTACAGTGATGGACACACACTGAAATTTTGACAAAAAAGTCTTGACTTTTTGACTCGTTTAGAAGCGTCTCTTGACTGCTTCAGAATGGAAGTCAATGACCATGCCATGTCATTAAAACAACACTTAACGTTCATTTTCAAAACGAGTGGTTCGTGGTGCTCTCTCTCAATTTCTGGTATCTCTTGACATTTGATGTTTAAATATGAGATTATATGAGGGAACTTGTGAGGGCACTGTACATTTTGCATCTGACTGACTGTATTTTCATCCTTCCGAAGTAGGGGTGGGCGATAAACCGGTAGACAAAATTAACCGGTAGAAATTTGTCAACCGGTAGAGATTTTGGACTATCGTTTCTATCGAGGTTACGTGCCCACGTCACGCTCCTGTGCGTGTGGTCGCGAAAACGTAACGTTTGTACACGTATTTAAGCACTGCAGTTTTAAAACAAGTTATTTTAAGCCATTGAAACACAGACAACAGATCTGTATGCGTGCGTTCTTTCTGTGTGTCAGGAGCGGACAAGTCGCACAACCGCTGCTCTTTCTGTCTGTGAGGAGCGCGCAAGTCGCGCGACCTCTGCTTATTAAGCTCATGAGCATTTTTCCCGCTTTATTGGCCTTAAATACACATATGCGTCAAAATTCCCGTCTTTGCAAGCATCATCATAAACACGACCAGTAAGGTCTTAAGAGAAAGTAAACAGCTAAAAGAGAAAGCGCATGTGTAACAGTGTACAGGGATGTGATTTTTCCGGATTAATCCGGAATTCCGGATTTTCCGACCTGAAAATGTGACCTACGTGAATCATGCAGATATGTAAAAAAAAAAAAAATAAGGGGGGAGGGGGGTATCTCACAGCCGTCGCCATGGTAACCCGGGACGGAACCACAATCGCCGTCCCCGTGCAACAGGGCCACACCGGTGGCAGATGACAAAGAGATGCATTTTCCTTCCTTTCCAAGTATCAACAAGGACGTGTTTCTGACCGTTCGCAAATGGCGGATGGCGAAGTATGATTGTATTCACCAATTAGACCCGATCGTTTCTCTCCTCTCTTCTCCTCATTTGCGACGTTTGGCTGTCACTCGCGTGACACGAAACAAAGCGGCAAACATATACACGTCGGTTTACTTGGTGGATTTGGAGCAGCAATTTTCACAGAAATTAGAGGAAAAACGAGCGCCATTGCATAAAATCCTGGTGGCGACTGAGAGAGGGACGATGCAACAATATTGGTTCCGAAAAAGGCAAGGAAATAAGTCACCTCATCGAGCCTGGTTTAACCTAACTGAGCATTACATTCGTGCATGAAACCTGATCGACGAACACGGAGGGGCGGGAATCGCGGGACGGAGTGGAGTCTAGAGTGATGTTTCTTCAGGCTCCTGCGTGAATATAAATGACAGCCACTTCAACCGCGTTTTCATCACCGCGTTTTCTCTTCTAAAGTTCGGTAAAAACACATAAATGGGTTAAAATCTTGTTTAAGAATCTGTTTTATAATGAGAATCTCTCTTTCAGCGCGCCTCTGTGTGTGTTTGCGCTGCGTGACAGCCGATTTGAATCTGACAGAGTTCGTCACTGTACATTTAAAAATCCCACACGAACATTACAGCGTAAATGCTAGGATTAAGATTGATTTTATATATAACAGATAATCTAGATACATTTACCCTAATAAGTTTTTAAAAAACATGGTAATGTTTTAATGTTTTGCTTTAGTGTTTTAATGTCAGACAATCATTGAAATGAGGGGAAAATGAAGAGAAAGGCAGCAGATATAGCATCCTTCTTCAGAAAGAGTAGCAAAAAGCAGTCAAACAAATCTTAGTAAAATACATTAAAGTAGCCTTCAAAATTCACATGATTTTCTGGTCTCTATAGTTTTTTCAGCAACGGGAGATATAAATTCTGGTTTCAAAGTAAATTTCAAAAGTTTTATTTGATTAAATAGTTTAAAAAACATGGAGGTTGAATTATGACTATAAATTGTATGTTAATCTCAATTCATTTTAATAAAAATTTAATTATTGTAGCAATTGTATGTTATACATCATTGTGATTAACACACCTATAATACTTAATAGTATTTTAAGGTTGGATGATAGAGATTTTATATGCCACCCCAGAGTAACTGCTGGCCCCTGCCTGGCCACCCCTATGAAAAATCCCTTGCTCTGCCACTGATTAGAAAAACACAAAAAATACATTATATTATAAATCTTTACCCGGACAAGTGACTTTTGTGCATGGACAAAAAGTGAAACACAAATTTACTTTTTCGAAGGACAAGTTCCTCAAAAAGTTAATGTCAAGCCCTGATAAACATATTACAACAATTTACGATTAACTAAGAATAATAGTAAACTATTATTAATTATATATATGTATGCAGCTTAGAAATGCGACCTCCGGAAGGCTGCAGACTTAGGATTGAGAAACGGCCTCTGTATCATCGTTTGTTTCAAAGGTTTCGTGTGTTTAAAGTTTTAAGGTTGACCAGTTTGATTAAAATAAATAGCACCTGCACTTTTTTGTACAATTACTTCTATTTATTAGTGTCAACCTTCTATTGTTCATGTTTAACAGCTAACAAAGTTACTCATCTACAGGGGTCTAAAATTAGAAAAAGAGACCTTTAAGACACTTTATTATAACTAATGGTCCTGTGTAGCACATTTACAGATATTTGTATAAAAAAAATACTCTGGTAAAAATAGAAGTACTGATTTAACTTCTTTACTCAAGTAAAAGTATCAAAGTAAAGGCTTGGAAATGTACTTAAAGTATAAAATTAAAAGTAGCCATGCCTTTAGTTCTTTATAAGCCATTGCCTACATTTTATTTGGATGTCGGCAAAATAGGCCTTCTTTTGACATGAACATTTGCATGTTGCACATTTAGCTGTTAAAGTTGTGTAAAAATGCAAAAAAAAAATAAGTTAAAACATATTTTTTATCATGGTTGTTGATAAAGAGAGAGGTGGTGATGGAGCAGTGGAAAAGACACTTGCTTTGGATTCCCACTGTTACACATCCACCAAATAAGTAGTTATGTGTCATAATGTAAAAAAAAGTTGCATGTTGCACATCTAGCTGTAAAATAAACTGTAAAATGTGTTTTTTGTTCAAATAAGTTGTTATGGGTCCTACTTTACCATCCGTATAGATCCGCCACCAGTTTGATTGGCGTGTGTGTGTGGGGGGGGGTCTCAATATATTTTCCTGCTTTTTTGTCCTTAGCCAATCACATGCCTGAGTGTATTGGATCCGGACTTTGGTCTTAAAGGGGAAGTTACCTAATTTTGCTCCTGTCTGTCACTCGTGTTAATCAAACAGCATTGAGAAAAAAAATCTCTCGCTCCTGATTAAATCACTTTTCTACCTTAAATAAAAATATATATAGGCCTATACATACATGCATAATTATTTATTATCATTCTTATTGACTGTGTATCTTCAGAGAGCTTGAGTTTTGTTTGTTTTTATCTTCTTTCTATGCTTGTATATGTTTTTTGTGAGAATTATGAACATTTCTATGGTATTAAAGATTTAAACCTTATTAAAACATAAAAAACTCTACCGTGATACATATCGTTATCATGATATAAAATTAATCCTATCGTGATAGAAGATTTTGGTCATATCGCCCACCCCTATTCCGAAGTGAATCCCAAAATCACGGCATCCTATAGAGCCTCAGTGATGTGAGGTGTGTTCTGCTTCACAGCATTGCGCGCATCCGCAGAATTTTTACTAGCCCAGCCAACCTTTTCACTGGCCCCACCACAAAAAATAAATGAATAAAAATAGGCTTACTTATTGTTTTTGACACATGTAACCTCACAAAGAAATGTTTTCAGGTGCAGAAATTGAATAATTAAATGTAAACGCTGTGCTTTCTTCCCTATATAAATATTGTTTAAAGTTACAGAAGTTAAACACTAAAGGAGTGAGCAAACTATGTCCTTTGTTGTTTGACTTACATCAAAAGCAGACAACAAACAGTTTATTAGGCTACTGTCACTTGAGCCCTTTTCACACAGACATTACGGAAAGTGCATCCGGGATTTGTCCGGGATTGTTTGATTTTTGGTTCATTCACACTGACAAAGATTTTCCGAAATCTGTGTTTTCACACGCATAAAGATCTCGTAAAGGCGTGTTTTTCCTCAGCGTCTGAAGCTTGCTAATTATCCTTGATTTCTGTCTTAAGTCACCATGTCCATGCATTTTAGTTTATGGCAAGATCATAAGGAGCGTGTTATTTGCTTTTCTGTCGTGCAGATGAATGATCTCAACTTCAGCGCAGATAGTGACGATCCCTGATCTCTGCTTCAGTACAGTTTGCCGACATCTCTTGTTGTGAATGTTGATCAGGGTTTAAATCCCTGTGTCAAACCAGCTGAACCATAACTTCTTGTTGCAATGACATGCATGTCCTCACAACGGCATGCCTCTTACGACTAGGGCTTGTGCAAAAAATCGCAAGCGATTCTTATGAGTGTTTCATCAGTAAAGTCGGTTCCTTGATTAGTATTAAATCGCCATCACCTGCTTTCAACTGGAGCGGCATTTACTAAACGTAGCCATAGTTCACAGAGAAGCTAGGCAAAATCGTTCATAATTGAGGACTTAGATAATCTCTGCGATTTTGCCTAGCTTTTCTGTGAACTAGCGCTTTGTGTAGTAAATGTCACTCCATTGGAAAGCAGCTGATGACGGTTTACTACTAATCATGTAACCGGCTTTACTGATTAAAATAGCATGAGAATCGCAGGCGATTTGTTTTTCACAGCCCTACTTATGACATTATTTCTGCCTCTTGTTCACACAGGATGTGTTCTGTAAATGTTACGATAATGTTACTAGTAGGTTCTCTTTACAGAAACGATCCCAGGACATTTACGGGATGTGTTTGTGTTCACAGAGAAGCCTCTTTGACAATTTTATAGATATTTTCTGGGACCAGTCTAGGGATGTCCCGATCTGATATGCTGGATCGGTATCGGGTCCGATCCTGGCTTTTTGGCTGGATCGGACATCGGACAACATGACCGATGTAATTCCGATATGTGCGTTAGCCGTGGTTGTACTGACAAGCTATTAAAATGACAACGTATTATAAAAGCACCATAAACGTTTATGCACTATATTATATATTAGGGCTGTTCCGAATACCATTTTTTGAGCTTCGAAGCTCTAGTAGAAATAAAATCGAATATTCGAAGCTTCGGAAGGAGGGGCTGAACATATTTTTTCTCTTTAATAAAGGCAGGAATCTGTGTGTGTGTGTGTGTGTATGTGTGTGTCTGTCTATCCACAGTTTTATTATGTGGCGGATGTGTTGCTGCGAACTCAAGGGAGTGTAGTGCATTTTTTTTTCGTGCAATATGGACATGTGACACTTCTAGAATTAATAAACTTTAAAAATACTACAGAACAGCGCAAGCCGGAAGCGGCGTGCCTGTCATGCGTCATGCGAGAACAGCATTAGTGAAACAAAACACAAGACCAATACTTTTAATAAGGTAGCCTATTTTCTAACAACATTTGTCTAACAAACAAACATTCCCGTATCAGAAATTAGCAGCACAGTAATTACTGACAACGTAGGGTAGGCTATTTAAATAAAACAACGAAAATAAATGAACGAAGTTCAACAAACTGTAATAAAACGGTAGCATACTTTCAAAATCAAGTTTATTTATTATAACACTTACACCATCCAATATGTTTTTTTCATCAGAACAATAATGAAGATATTTTGCAGAAACCCCAGTGCTCCGTCATGCAAGTCAACCGATCTGCACACTTTAAGAGCTAAAGCATATATATCCAATACAAAAGTAATCCCCCATATCTCCGTGTGACATATTGACGTCTTGTGAAGCAAATCAATCAGTTTTTGCAAGAAACTGAACGTTATTTACAACACTATTAGCGTGAATGCCAAAGCAGGAAGCGCGCTTTCCGTTCGAGGCGATCTCTTCTTCTACTGGTGGAGTTTGATGGCTGTTGGCTATGGATGTTGGTCTCTCTGCGCCACCTACAGAGCGGGAGTGTGAAGCGCACTTCCTGCTTGGCAAAAGCTCTGCATTAACGCTGAAAAATATTTATATATATATATATATATATATATATATATTCGAATCTCAAAACTGAAAATCGAATGTCAACCCACCGAACGAATATTCGAATATTCGAATTTTCTGGTCCAGCCCTATTATATATATGTCTATTTAAAAACTCAATAGCTTCATGTGAATGGACAAACGCACTTTTAAAGATCTTTAAGTTTACAGAAACTTACTTGCAAACTGAGTTAATAATCCACTGGCGAAGCGGACGGATGAAACGCGTCATTCACACATGCGCACACACAAGATAACTGCAGGCTTTATTAAAGATCTGATTTTATAAAGTCTCCGTAAGCCGTCGGATGGATGCAATTCACTTTGTCTTGTACACACGATGCATCTATTCTCTTTGTGTTTTGTTATTTCCTTTGCAGTGCGAGGATTCCCATGAGAGGATGCTTCAAGGGCATCATTTCTGCACCCAGAAAGCCCAGTATATCAATTCTGCAACCGGAATGTGCATAAAAAGTCTGGTTAAGCACATAATTCCCAAAATAACCATCTGCACACTAAAGCTTTTTTACTATGACCGTTTTACGCAATTAAGAATAATTATTTAGCATACCAAATTGATCAAACGTACCTATTATGTGTTCTCCTAAACACTGTCATGATTAATATTTACTAATGTTAACTTCAAGTATCTACAGTAAACTAATGTTTACTGTAACTTCAATCTTCAAGTTCATGTCAATGCAAAAGGCCAGGGGCCTCATTTATAAAACTTTGCGTAGGATTTGGGTCAGAAGTGGCGTACGGATGTAACATAGGACGCGCGTACGCACAGAAAAAATCAGATTTATAAAACCGTGCGCACGCACATCCTACGCATTTTTCCCTTAATAAATCACAATCAATTCTAAATGTAGCGCAGCTTTTGCGGCTTCATGACACGCCCATAGTTGTCCATAAATAGTCCGTGAAACGCCCACAAGTTAATATGCATTGATTGCGAAATCATGGCAAACACAGAGAGGAAATCAAAAAACCGTAACTTCACTCAATGTGAAGTAGAAGTTATCGTTGGCGAGGTGGAAAAGAGGAGAAAAATGTTGTTTGGAGGGCACAGTGTGGGCATTTCTAATGCCAAAAAAAGCACTTGAGTGGCAAACGGTGGCAGACTCCGTAAATGCTGTAGCCTCACAACCTCGGACCGTGGCCGAAATAAAGAAATGATCGGACATCAAAGTCGAAGGCACAAAAACGTCTAGCACTCCATCGCCAGAGTGTGTCTGCCACGGGTGGGGGAAAGGGGACATTGTTCAGCGCAAATGTAATTTCTTGTTGCTTTCTGAATGGTTTAGACATACGCCATACATTGTTTTATCAAAAATAAAACACACTAAAGGCATATGCATGATTACCATAATTCTGTAGATTATGAAGATATGGTTTACTATGAAAACAACTTTCCCCAGTGGACAATTAATACATCTATCTATTTATTTATCTATCTATCTATATATCTCCTTAATTATCTATCTATCTGTCTATGTAATTGCATCTATATCTGCTCCGCCAGATGGACACATTGACGAGAATATCAGTTTTGTACATTATTTCGTTCTGTGAACTATATTCTTTATGAGGATGAATTGCACAACATGCCAATATTATTGCAGAACATATTTCACTTTTCTTTTAGCAAATATGTGTTCATTTGAATTTCTGTTGTAATTTTCGATTTCTTTATTTGTTTGTTTCACTGCTGATCGATCAAACAGGTGTTCGTGTAAGGCTGTTAATTGTAAGACTTGCTTTGTGAAGTCTTCATGTTATTTATGAGAGGCAGTGTTGTCACTTTCACGTGTTTCTTCCATCTGCCGACAGTGTCGCCATTTCTCATTTCACTCGTTTTTGTGCGTACGCCTGGGTCAGAGCTTGCGTGACGGACAGCTAGGGCTGGGCGATAATTCGATAACGATAATTTACCGATAAAAACTTTTTCGATAAAACGATAAGGACAGTTCGATAAGTGATCGATAATGTTTAAGCACTGTGCGTAATGTTGCGCGAGCACTTCCGGATGCGGCACGCGCTCTTGGTTTACAATCACATTGACAGTCAGACTTGAAGGAGTGGAAGATGAGGCAAGTTTTTCATTTATTAGTAGAGAGTAGAGACCTATGATTTTCGCGATGCGGATAACGCGGACGGAATCACGGAATCCAAATGCGCGGAAACATTTTCTTGTGTGTAATGTTGGACGCGCAAACAGGGTTCGTCAAACACAGCAGACACAGGTGCAAAGCAGCAGATCCACTGCAGTGAATATAGTGTTCGGGTATGTGCGCTCCCACAGCAACGTGACAGTCTTGACATCCATTTATCAGCGTGTATAGTAGGGCTGGGTATTGTTAGGAATTTCACAATTCGATTCGATTCCGATTCTTGAGGCTTCGATTCAATTCGATTCGATTCAATTCGATATTGATTTGTTTGCTTCAATATCGATTCAATAATAAGTAGATACACAAGTAATTAAGTACCTGAGTAGCCTATATTTTAATTTTAGCTTTTGGTGCAGACTTGAACGGAGTGCAGCTGCTGTTTGCCATCTTGCTGTTTTGGTAAAGCGTGTTTTGGTAAAGCGTTTCTTGTAGAATGTTGAACGCTCTCACTAGAGCAGGGATATTCAGTTAGTTTGTCATGGGGGCCAGTTCATGAAAAGCATCTCATATAAGGGGCCGAAGATATATCAGTGATTATGACTTAATTTTCATATATTTAAACTCCATAACAACAAAATCAGTGCATTGTACAATAGGCTTTTTCTACAAACATGTATTTTCAAACTGCATACAACAAAATTAGTGCATTGTAACATGTCCAAGTAGGCTTTTTCTACATCCAGACATGTTCATATGTTGTATTTTAAAACTGCATAACAACATAAGTGCACTGTAAGATGCTTTAATTTACATTTAAAGGGGTAAATAAGAGCCATATCACACTCATTGAGAATTTACCTTATTTACTCACTTTAGTACACATAACAAAAAAGTTTACAATATGTAACATAACATTGTTTTATGCTGTTTTTGTCAAAGCTAATTATTTCACTACCTCTATTTAAACTACAACAGCCATCTTAATAACTGGCAAACATTAGTCTAGCTTCTAATAAGAGAAATTATACTTTTAGATTTCGCTAGAGCAGTAAAATCAGGTGTATGTTTGTCAATAGATACACGTTCAGTGGTGCAGGTGTTGGGCGCGATGATTGATTAACTGTCACTAATCGTTTTAATGCGTTTCCTTTATTAAGACATCTAATGTCATTGTGGATAAGCAAGTCATCATTGAGCCGACATATCAAACAACAACTGTCGGAAAAGCCGGTTTTGTAAGATGGAAATACAAGAGGTTAAAACAGCCATAGAGTCCGTGGTCTCACCACTGTCAGTCATCGCGTCTTGATGTGCGGGCGCGAGCAGCTCGCGTTAGACCAAAGCACGAATATAAACATGTGACAAACCTGCTCGCGCCAGTCACGTGACTCGCGCTCTGCATCTCATGCTGTAACAGATGCACGCTCATCAACTCGTAACTGTAGGGCCCGTTGTCCAACTACATTTATTTTAATTCTAAATTTATTTATTCTAGAGATGTCTTTTTCATAAGCCGTTTCTCAATATGCGTTCTTATCTGTACTTGTGTTCTTGTGGACTTGTGAAACGTCATCAGCCGTGGCCCAAGTACTGTTCCAATTCAAAGTTCGCATCAAGCCCAAGTTCACATAAAATCCCCGGATGTGTTCTTGATCCGCCCATTTTATCGAGGATGCATCAGAGGAGACTTGTGTGTACTTATGACAGCGAAGTTTCCCAGAATGCATTTCGCGTCAGGAGTTCGTTCTTCCGAGTCTGAACTTGCAAGTTCGAACTTCGAAGGACACAAGTCCGAGTTCGGCGTACTTGGTTTTGAGAAACGGCTTTCGACTACATAAAGGGCCGGATCAAATTACCTCGGGGAGCGGGCGCTAGAGTGTTGCCCAACCACAGCGCCGCCACTGGCCGGTAGGCTGAATCGATTCATGAATTTGATGAATCGATATTGAATTGAGGAACAAATAATTGCAATGCATTGATGAATCGATATTTTTACCCAGCCCTAGTGTATAGCTCGTATATGTATAACACACGCGTGATCACTGAACTAAGTTTTCTTTCTTGTTTAAGTGAACATAAACAGCTGTTACTCAGTATATTGAAACTTAAAGCAGTCTGTCTTGGGTCTTAAAGGGACAGTAGTCTGCTGCTTTTGTGTCAGAAATGTGTTGATTTCATAACAAAAGATTTACATTTAATACAGATGCATTAAAACAAGATTTTAGTTTTTGTATTTGTCATGTTCTGAATAAAAAGTAGTTTAAAACCATTATTAACTGTCTGGTTTTTACAATTTTCATTCAGGAGCAAAAATCTGCCTTTAAATTTGACAGGAGTAAAGATTTGTTATTTATCATGATAATTATCGATATCGACTGATATGGAAAACATTTTCTTGATAATTTTTTGGGTCATATCGCCCAGCCCTACGGACAGCACATTTTCCCGTCAAGTTTGCTTTTTATAAATAACAACTATTGCGTAGAGAGTGGCGTACGCCTTCTTTTGTGCGTACGCAACGTTTCTAAATGAGGCCCCAGAAGACTCGAAATTAGTGCGCTTTTTGCAAGGCAACTTATATCAGTGATGACCCGCTGGCTTGGGGGCAGAACAATGAGGCAGGATATTCTATATTGGTATCAATCTGCGCTACCAGTACACCATCAGAACGTGTTTTTAGTGCGGCTGGAAACATTATAACCCCAAAAAGATTTCTCACTTGAACCGAGTGTTGTTTTACATATGGAAGTGCTACAGCACGCACTATACTTTAATTTAGTTGCATTAAAGTACAGCATACGACAGTTCAGAGACTACTAGCAAAAGTGCAAACACTAGTCTGGCTTTGAGAGCAATTGTGATGTAATTATGTCCCATATGCTAATTAAAATGTTGAGAATTGATTCTGAATCGAAAACCTAAGCGTCGATTCAGAATCATTTTATGAGGGTCCAAACGATTCCCACCCCTATTTCACAATGCGCTTAACCCCAGGTTATCTTCGTTCTAAAAGTCTGCTTTTAACCCTAGGCTAAGGAGAATTTCACACGTGTAATTTTGAAGCAGGGTATCCTTGAAAAACCCTATGAAACCCTGCTCTGACTCTCTCTCTCTCTCTCTCTCTCTCTCTGACTCTCTCTCTCTCTCTCTTTCTGTTGTCTCTCTTACTAAGTGACACTGATTAAATGGTCCATCATATTTATGATGTAACTGAGCCCAACACTGTAACAACTTTGATTTAATTTAATGACTCAAACTCAGAGTATAGGAGTCTCAATGTGCACAATTGCAGTAAATGTTTTATTGTGCCTGCCTATTTAAAGTATTAGTTCATTGCAGAATGAAAATCTCTCATAATTTACTTACCCTCATGCCACATGCCACTGCAGATGTGTATTTCATTTACTTATTTATTTTATTTATGTGGCACTTTATTACAATGTTGCAGTGTTTTAAAGCAGCTTTACAAGATAAGAAACCATAGAAAATGGGAGAATTATTTGTATATAGAATATAAAGGAATACAATAGAATTGAATATATGGTATTACTATACATTTTTGTGTTCTCACAAATAATTAAAAATAGAACGGTATTAACTAATACTATGGTATTATCTTTCCTTCGATAAGATGTTTAGTAGAAGATGTTTAGTCAATATGATAAATAACAGGCATCATATTAAATTAGACATGCCTTTTCATCTTATGGGAAAATGGCCCCTACAAGAAGACTTAAATAATAGCAGGGACAGGGTTGTAAAGAATATGCAATAATACCATGAACAGCAGTGCAAAAACATCATTAGGTGCACCTCAGTACCATACGCATACAAAAGTGAACTAGTGACGTCTGTAGCTGGCCCAGACCATTAATATAAAAGCTATATTTACATTTAACAGAAGTTAATCTATCGTTCTACAATTGAGCACAAACAAATGATTTTATATAAAAATGCCATCATGTAATTAACTTATATAGATCAATTGCTGAAGCTCCAACAATTACATCCATCTAGTGATGCACCGATTGACCGGCTAGAGATCGTAATTGGCTGTCTGTATGCACGGTCATTCTCACGGTATTCCGATTCCAAGCTGGTCCTTTTGTTGCCAGTGGCGTACACAATAATGTCACAAAAACACTCGCAGTGGAAGCAGCACTCGACCTGTTGTGAAACAGCAGCATTAATTGTATTCCGTACCCAGAAATTAAACATCTTTTTTGACATAGACCCCAATCCGAACCGCCCCCAGAAATCGCTTTGTACTTAGAAACTTTAGACTGTGAACACAAATAATGCCCTACCTTTCAGTGTATACGGAATCGAGTCAAAATGTTTTTAGCAGGGGTGCGATTCTTACGGATAAATCCGGAATTTCGGCTTTTCTGACCTGTAAATGAGGCTTTTGTGACTCGTTTAAAGCATCAGGTCTTTGACTGTCATTTAAGTGATTAGCTGTGTTGTGTTGTCAGAAGAAATAGCGTTAAAGGGTTTTGCATCTGAGCTCTTCGTGCATGATCTTTTTTTTTGCTATCTTGTAGTGTTGCAAAAGAATTTTTTTTTTTAGATTTGTATAATATTTGTCTCTCGTATTTAGGGGTCAAGCCCAGAATGGGCGAAGACCCCTATTGTATCCGTTAGTTTTCTTATTATTCTTCCGGCTTCTTCTTCTGCCATTCCGGCCTATGGCAGCCCATAGAACCGTACATAGGAAAGTTATGAAATTTGGCACACTGATAGAGGACAGTCCAAATAATATCCACAGCAAACTTGGAGTCTCTATCTCAAACCCTCTAGCGCCACCAACAGTCCAAAGTTGCACTTACGTTTTTGCTAATAACTTCTGATCCGTAAGTCCTAGAAACAAAATTCTTGTTTCCTTTGATTCCTTGGCTCAGGCCGATTATATTGGATCCATCATGAAAATGTTTTCGCCATTTTGAATTATTCGTAAAACTTATTTTGCGAACTCGTCCTAGAGCTTTTGCCCGATTGCCACGAAAATCGGTATGTAGCATCTACAGACCCTCAAGGCAAAATATTATGGAATTCATGTCGATTCGTCAATCCGTTTCCGTCAACCTTGTCAACAAAATTTACGTAGAGCGCTAAAAACGGATTTGAGGCTGTATCTTCGCCAAACTTTTTGACACGAGACTTGGTACTTGTGATGGCAGTCAGGACCTGAGGGTGAATGCACAGTTTCGTCACAACGCCACCTAGTGGTCAGACAAATGTTTACATGCCTATAACTTTGGCTGCGGTCGACATATTTTAGTGGGACTTGTTACCTTGTAGTCCTGAACTGTTGCCAAGTCCAACGATATTAAACATGCCAGGTTTTGCCTTACACTTAGCCCTGCGCAGCAATATAGCGCTTAAAAAACATGCGCAAATATTTCCGTGAACGTTATTCCGATCGACTCGAAAACGCCATAGGAAGAACATTACATTACCTTCTGAACAAAAACCTATATTTGCGCTTTATAAAAATTTCCATCAGAAATGGCCGAAATTTGCGAAAAACGAAAAATTACCTTTAAATTTTGTGTTTTTTACACACAATTGGTTATAACTTCGCACCGAAAAGAGATTTTTTTCACCAGATTTGATACGCTGATGTATGAGCACATTCTGAGGCCACATAAAAAATTGTATGCTTGCACCACTAGATGGCCTTATAATTGGACAAAACCTTTGATATCAAGTAACCCTATGGTCATACTACTGTTTCTTCACTAAACTAAAGTGTATTGTCATAAAACTAGCCAGATGTAACACAATCATGACCTGATGTTGCATGCACAATTTTGTCATTGCGCCATCTACTGGTTTTGGCTTGACCCCGGTATTGCTGCTTGCAGCTATATTTGAAGAATATTTTTGTTATATTGGTGAAAAATGTATTAGGCACTTAAGGTCAAGTTGTGGTTCATTCATAGACCAAAACATGTTTTAAACCTGTGCTGTATGTGGTTATCTGCTGTATTACCTGGATAAAAATGTTTCAGTGTATTTTTCAATATAAGACTCTGTATACCACATTTACCCTTTATTTTATTGTCTATTTTCAGGCCATAGATGTTTAGCATACATTGTTTTGTGGTACTGCTTGAAGTGAATGTTTTCAGTGTGAGGCAACAGTGTGACTTTAGCAATGTGCTGGTGTAACAGTGGCAGGAGCAGAGCTGTAATGGCCACTCATTATAGAGATATAATGACAGCAGGGTGAGTCTGGAGGAGACCGCCCGGTCGAGAACACCAAGAGGACTCTGACAGCTTCATGCCTCAGGGACTGATAGAGATGATAATGATGATGATGATGATGATGATGATGATGGGGACATGAATGTGAAAAAGTGAAAGGAAAATCAGTTGGAAGTGGAGGAAAGGGAGAGGGATGAGGAAGAGTGCTGAGACTATAGTCATGTAAGCAGGGGTATTTCTGTTCAAATTCCAGTTTTAAAATGTTTGTGGATGGTACTTTGTACTAGGGCTGTGTATCGCCAACAATTCCCCGATACAAGGGTCCCGATACGATGCGCATCACGATACAAGACTATTTTGAATTACATTTTTGTTCAGAATTTAGTAACATTATTATAATTTTTATTATTATTTGTTTATTGTACATTGAATAAGCAGTGTTGTAACAGTTGTGTTTTTGCCATTCATTTATTAGCTATTAGAAATATTTAAAATCCCAGAGTTAGTACTTAACTTATGTTTTTTTAAAAGCAGTTTTACAAAGATGGTGCCTTACTCTTGTCTCTCATTATTCTACATCTATGAATATATCTATAAACATGCAGTCAGACTTAATACTATTTAATAGTAAGCAGATTATTAATGTGACATTTATAGTTTGAAGTAGCTCTGTATCTCTTCTCTAGACGTACACTTTTCACATGCAAATCTTTGTCGTGTTTCTTCTCAAATGCGTTAGTACTGTTTTATAAGAGCATGGCTAATAAAGCCCTTTGCAGAAGTATAGGCTAAGATATCTGCGCTTTCATACTGAACTCATTGACTTTAGTGCGCGCAAGAGAGAGAGAGCGCGAGTACGCAGCTCACTATGCAGACACGTGCGCCAGCGAGACAGACACGCAAAGTGAAAGTATACCCCGCCACCTTTAACTCTACGTACTCCGCGGGACACATGCATCCTTTCCATATGGATCACGGATCAACAGCAGTTCGTCACGTTACTTTCAAAAGTACATCCGAATCGATACAGAAGGTGCTGTATCGATGCGCGCATTGTCAGGCGTCCATGACGATGTATCGTCGTATCGATATTTTGAACACAGCACTACTTTGTACTGCAGAAATGTATCTAGTCTTTCTCACTGCATGTTCAATTTCAAATTGCTTTTAGTTTTACATCAACACACAGGCCTAATTATGTGCACGTCATAAACGATAAAAATGTAAAGTACAATCTCACTCCGCGAGATGTCTTGAAATGTCCGTATGAACTAGGGGTGTAACGGTACGTGTATTCGAACCGGACCGTTTCGGTTCAGGGCTTTCGGCACGGTGCACACGTGCACCGAATGGCCGAATGCATTTTGTGTGCGCCTGTGCGGAACATAATACGTGGGTTTCCGCACGAACATATTAAGTGGCGGAAGTCTCCGCGTTCAGCGCAAGTCTTCTGTCAAACATATAACATAGTTCGGCCCGCAGAAAGATTTTTATTTACTTAGTTGTATATCCGTTTGATTATTGATGTAAATGTTTACGTGTCGTATCTAAAAGCGCATGTTAAACGCGTGTCAACGCGCTGCTTTGTTCTTTCAAAATGCGTGAGAGGATGCGCGTCTTTCGTTGCTACGCATTCATGAGACGCGCTTTCTGTGACAGCGAGAATAAGGCATGCGTGATCAGATTTTTCATCTGCACCTCACGTCAATCATATCATTGTCACAATGCGATCAGCTGGTCGGGACAGAGAAGAGCTGTAACCCGGGCTTACTCAGCTGTTACTCAGCTGCGGAGGGGTTCGTAAGTAAAGTCACAGCTTACATTGACGACACAAGCAAAGATTAGGAGAAACGTGCAAAAGATCAAAGATGGCTATGTATGCAGCTCACTAATCTCAAAATGAGTGTATAATAAGTATATCATCATGTTGCTTGCTATGCAGTTACACATAGAGCAGTAATATTATTTTTATACAGAGATGGTTCAATACTGTGAGGTTAAACAATCCAAAATAAATCAAAACAGAAAATTTTTGGTGGCAAAAATGTAGGCTAATAGTTCATAAATGTATTCAGGAATTGAATTTGTTAGTTCAAGGTTTTAGTAGAAAAAGTTTAAGAGAAGGTTAAGAAAAGAGTTACCTTCTGTTATAAAATAATGTAAAAAAGAACTTTGCAGTAGTCTTTTATTTATTATTTTTTCATTTTATATATATTTTATATGTTATATTTTAATAAAAAGTGTTTAAAAAAGTGTAAACAAATTGTAAAAAAAAAGTTTATAGTAATAAACAACCTGCAGTTTAATGTTTGCATTTCTCCCTTACTGTACCGAAAATGAACCGAACCGTGGCTTCAAAACCGGGGTTCGCACCGAACCGTGATTTTTGCGTACCGTTACACCCCTAGTATGAACGCAAGCGGCCTGCCGACTCCTTAATTTGCAAAGAGAGGCAACTGATATCAGTGATGAAGGGTGGAACAATCAGGCAACATATTCTTTTGTGGTCAAGGTTGTAATCAATCTGCACTACCAGTACACCATCAGAACGTGTATTCAGCGTGGCTGGAAAACTTATAACTAGGGATGTCAAATTATGGATTTTCCCATATTCGATGATCATTTAAATTAACGATCAATCAATCGAATAATCGTTAACAGTAATAGTGCAATAAGCCATTACAGCAGTGGCATAAAGCCAATGACATAAAAGTGTGCGTAAAAACGCCAGCTTCCTCACGCGAATTAAAAGATTTTGTCAAAATAATATGCTAGTGGGATTGTAAAATGAGTCAATGTAGTTGGTGATTTGATAAAAATCATCAATTTAATCTCGTAACGAAATATAATGACTAATAGACACAGTAAACTCCGCCTCATAACGGGCACTCCGCACAGTCGCATGCATCCATGACAAAATAAAAGTTTCATTATCATCAAGTGTTATTTTTCTAGTTGTTCACCTCGCTTTCTGAGTCGTCGATACACCGCTTGTTGTAATTATATCCAAGAAGCACACGAAAGGGCACTTTTCCCATCGTTACCTCAGCTTTAGACCTGCGGCGTACTTTCACCAAAGATGCTTTTGTTATGAAGACTTCAACCTTCCATTAGAAAACCCGCAACAGTGTTTAGCGTGTAGCGCCTCAGCCAGTCATGATGATGATCAATGATATATGTTGCGGGCGTTCAGAGTGTAACGACAATCAGTTACAGTTTACATTTAACAGTTTCTTGCCAGAATTTAAGTTTTTCATTTTAATCTGTTTATTAAAAACGGCTTCTGGACGCCTTCCCTGTGTAAAGCAGCGTTAGCAGCGTTGCTATGCTAATCTTGCAGGCTTCCCTGAAAAGGGTCTTTGCTTTCAGTTTCCTAACTGTGTTTAGATTTTCGGCATCGGACCCTCTCAGATCCTCTGCGGATGACATTTTGTTGCGTTAGCAGCCAGCCTCGTCTCGAATGAGGACAAAAGGCCCAAGTGTGTGTTTGGCATCGAGCATCGTTGTGATCATGGCTAGTTTAACTTCTTTGCGCTTGGTTAGTTTTTTCACCAGCTGTGTATGTGCTTTGCGCAGGTGCCGGACACCCGTGCTTGCTTTTTCGACAATCTTTAAGTTTTATCGATTTAATTCTTATCGACAATTAATCGAAGATCGATTAATTGTTAACATCCCTACTTATAACCCATAAGGTTCCTCACTTGAACCATGTGGTGTTTCACGGATAGAAGTGCTAGAATAAACACGCATATTGGCGGCGATTTCGTGGGGGCTCCAGGGTTTGACTCGAGCACCAACCAAAATGGCCAAGCACATGCTCAATTTGAATCAAAAAAGGTTTTTGAAATTCGGTAGCCCCTCAGATCGGTGGATTTCACTAGGTACATTTCGCGTCTAAAACGGGGAAACGTGACAGCGCCGCATTCATTCTTATCCAAGCTTAGACGCTCCAGAGAGTCTGCCGTTGTGAAGTAACCTAAGCAGACGCTGTGACGTCACTCACTGATGGAAAAAGAAATCAACGCCTATGAACACGCACGTTTGTTAAGAAATTAATATCTGATTCTTGTTTACATTTTTATATTTCAAAATATATGTACAAACATATACGATACAGCCACCGTCACAGAACTAGTTAAAAGTATAGCAAATAAAGACATATAATATACATTTGTCATTTTACATTTTTACCAGTGGGAGTATTTCACAGAAGTATTTACTTCAGTACCTATTAATATAATTAATATATTTTTATTTATACATTTAGCACATTTTCTTGGTTTAGTACTGTTGTTTTATTACTTTTGTAATACATTTCAGCACTGTTTCACTTTGAGTTGTTTTTTAGGGCTGGGTATCGATTCAGATTTTCCAGATCGATCGATTCAATTTCGATTTACAAGCTGTCAAATCGATTCGATTTCGATTCTCGATCCAATTTTCGATTCCGGTACTCGGGCCGGTTTTTATACTCGATTCAACTTAATAAATATAGATTAAATACAAATACTATACTAATAAAAAGAACAGTGAACAGCAGGTTACAAGTGGGTAATTATTAAAATCGATGAAGCACAGGCCTACCTCTCGCTCCTTGGAAACCTCGCACAAAAAAAAATGTTTGGGTGACATCTAGTGAAGACGACTAGTAATTCGATTAACGTTAATCTTTCGCTCAATGTTTGCAGAAATAAATATGAAAGAAAAAAATCGATTCTGCTCTTTGAGAATCGATTCTGAATCGACCACATTTTAAAAAACGATTAATCGAAAGCCCTATTGTTTTTTATCCAGTATCCATTTTAAAAACTATCATTCATTTAACCCGTTATCGACAAGCAGGGACTAACTTAGTTATCGGTATCTGTAAAATCCACGGGTTGGCCTCTACCATAGGAGAACCATTTTTTGCTGAATGGTTCCTTAAAGAACCATTCTTTAGATTTATAATAATGACTGAATGTTTCTTTGAGAGACCAAAACTGTTTCTTCTATGCCATTGCTGTTTAGAACCTTTTAAGTAGGGATGCACCGAATCCAGGATTCGGATTCGGCCGAATACTGGGCTTTTTGACGGGGTTCGGGTTCGGCCGAATCCTAGATTTTTTTTCCACCGAACCGAATCCTAGGCTTGCGCTACGCTGGTCGACGTCACGCGGCCGTTGATTACACACATCGGGTGCTGACGTGGAGATGAGCTTTAGGGGCTGGACACACCAAAACTTTTAAACACGGCTGAAAACGCCTTGAGGACACCAAATGCCAGCTGTTTTTCAGCCGAGCGCTTGGTAGCTGTGATGCTTCAGCTGTGAGCCGGTTGGTTGCTGTGGTAATGTCCCGCCCCTCCTCCATTGTAATTGGACGGCCGTGTGAAAACTGACATTGACGAGCGGAGCTTCTCACTCAAAGTTAAATATTGTTTTCAGCGCGGAGCTGCTTGCTTATTGGAAAAACGAGCGTGTCGCAACGCATCGCTTTCATTATGCATAGGCTTATGGTAATTGTCAAAATAGTTTTCCAACTTGTCATCCTGGCATAATGTACAGTTAAAATTAAATAAAATGAAAAATACATGCTGTGGACGTTGTATAATTCATTAATGTGTTTTACTGTGTTAATGGAATAAGGATGCGAGTAGGATTCGGTATTCGGTTTCGGATTCGGCCGAATCTTAAACGGTGGATTCGGGATTCGGCCGAACCTAAAAAATCTGGATTCGGTGCATCCCTACTTTTAAGCACCTTTATTTACAGACTGCTGGAACCTATCCCAGCATATCTTAGACCATTGGCAGGAAAACACCCTGGACAGGTGGCCTTTTTGCAATGTACAGTTTCCAATAAAATAAACTGAATGCTTTAGGCAGAATTGAATTTTTAGAGTACTGTGTAATACGGTTGTACTGACACTAAATATAGTAAAGAAAGCAGGTGTTGTTTTCTGAGGGTTTCTGTGCATAAATAAATGTTGCTGCATCAGATGCATGAGTGTTTTGCACAAGTGACACCTGCATGTCTTCTTTCTGTTAAACTGAAAAAAAAACCACACAAATGAAAGTAAATGACAACGTGCAATCCAACGATCTATGAGCCTTTCATTTCAGCCTACTTCAAGACTGACTGTATGTTTGTGCAGAGCACAGATAATGTGTTAAAGGAGGTGGAAATGTTTTGTGAAGTGCTGGAAAAAGAAGAACTTCTAAGAATGAATGTGTGAGGGGAAAATATCAATGTTGTTGTTGCACTACAGGACAGCATCAAAACAAAAATCTACTGTAGATGCAACATGATACGAGTATGTGCTGCTATCCATACTCACTCTTGATCTGTTTGTGATATCTGCAGTAGTTCTGTATGATCTCTGGGGACGCTGTACCTGTGTTTGTGTGAGAACACAGCCCAGGAGACTGATAGAGATGACATCATGTACTGTTTAAGTGTGGATAGGGTACTTATCTAATGTGTTTTAGAGCTCAGGTGTTGGCGAATAGACAGGACTCATGTACTCTGTGTGTTGTTGCTCAGGTGCGATGGAGGAGCTGCACAGTTTGGACCCGCGCCGGCAGGAGTTGCTGGAGGCCAGATTTCTGGGCGGAGTCAGTGGCAACACCGTGGGCAGCACCGGCAGCGCAAGTGGAGGACCCAAAGTTAGTGTCAGAGTTTATCGCCAAACATACACCACCTGTTAAAAAGACTAGTCAGAGTTGAATACTAGTTAAGCAGATTACCACAGGCATACTTGCAATGTGTTCCTCAGTACAGAAAAAAAATGTGTGCAGTTATGTAGGATATAGGGCGAGTCTACTTGTTATATTTAGCCCTGAATTTTTTTTTTTGTGAAAGAACTTTTCTGAAAGATCGCATGAAGGTTTATTTTTCTGATTATACAACTGTCATTTATGTTATCAAGTAATTTATTCATATTTAACATCTGCTTGTCATATTTATCTGTCCTGACTCGTAGCAGCAATTCATTTTAATATGTGTGTGTTGCAATGTTATGTCTTTCTCCTGTGCAGACCTTGACAAACAACGAATGCTCCAATCACAGTTTCGGCAGTCTGGGTTCCTCCAGCGATAAAGAGTCAGAAGTGAGTATAGCTTTAGTTCTCTCTACTAAATCACTTTCATTGGAATCTGATGATGTAAAATATTAAATGAGCCTTTCACGTAAATATCTTGTTGTGTTTTTAATGTTATTTAAAGAGATCATAAAGCTGCACCCACAATGCACTTTACTGCCATAATATAACATTTCCAAATAGAGCATTCAAAATGGAAAGTAAAATAGGGCTGGATCACCAAATACCTCACAGTATGATTCACACCACAGCATATATGTTGCCTTTGATTACATCATGTTGCCTCAATGTAATTTATAGAGCGTTATATTGTTGAGACGAGTTAGTCAGGTTATATTTGGAATTTTGTCTGTTTTATTTAAGCAAACAAAATGCATTCGCCCTGCTGCCTCGTGCCTTTGGCCATGATGATATAAAGCTATATCACATGACTCTAAGAGCAATATTGCTTTTATACTATTTATATAATAGTTTAAAGATTAGTTCAGGCAGGAATATATATGTATAATATTAAGATATGCAGTAATATAGTAAAGATAGCGCCATTTGAACATTTGCTTAGAAAGATTCCGACATGAAATCCAGACACACCAGCGGGCGCTTGACTACAGCCTGATTTTGGACACTTATAATTTCCTGCTGGCTCTGATGCATCTGGGTTTCATGGTCAAAAATGAGATTTTATTTGTCTGGGTTGATCAGACCAGCAGTATTTGGTCTCATGAATCTATAACTTGTTAATTTTATTCATATTTAGTCTCTTTTGTTGTTATTGTTTTGCTGCGAGGTTAAAGTTAATAAAACTATATTTATATACTATTGATTTTTCATTTAGTCTTAACGAGGTACAATTACTTGCTTTATTACTGGACTTTGTTATTGTCAGTACTACTTAATTAAGTGTTTTATATTGTAACCAGTTTTTTTTATAAGTCAGAGAGATGTTTCTGCGGGCTGCTTATAAACATCAGTGGTGATATCTCACAACGAGTTTTAATAGTCATGTGAAAATAAGTCAATGTATAGTGAGCCAGTGTCCTTACCTGCAGTTACAAACGGCGTTTTTGCTTTCTTTCAAGGACACTTCAGGGAGGAGAGACGTGTAATCAGACACTCCAGATAAAGAGAAAATGATTGTTTTCATTGCTTTATTCACCAAGTGTGTCTTAATCGTCCACACGATGGGACATTATTGCTCCCTTGAAAGTTTACATCCAATAGCTCTGATCTGCGAAGGGATTAGGACATAAGGATTATCACTTCCGATTTGGATTCACAGACTGATTCATGAGCTAGGGAACTTATTGAGACACACGGAAAGTGTTTAAAAAAGGAATTGTGTGTGTGCGTGCATGTGTGCGTGTGTGCGTGTGCGTGTGCGTGTGTGTGTGAGATCATCCGCTCTGATGGTAGCTTTTTCCAGTCACAGTTATGAGCGTAAGTGTTTAAAAAAGCTACATACATATACATATATACATACACATACATACATATAAACATATACATATATACATACACATACATACATATAAACATACATATATATATACATACACATACACATACATATACACATACATATACATATACATATATATATATATATATATATATATATATATATATATATATATATATATATATATATATATATATATATATATATATACACATTCATACATCACATTTTTTTACTGTAAACTGCAAGTTTTCCTAAAAAAGTAAAAAAATAATGGGGTCATGCGTTGATTTTTTCTTTTGCAGGTTAAAGATGAAACGATTTCATTAATAAGTTATTGGTATATGTGCTGTGAATAGTCATTGGGATGCTTTTGGGACAAGAATGTTCATTGGGCTGGTTTTGATACACGTATCTGGTAGGAATGGGCACGAGTACTCGATTGCTCGAGTACTCAAACGTGGCATCGATGATCGATCACAAAAACGATGATCATGTGGGTTTTTTTAATTTTTTTTATTGTTGATATGGCAGCATTTGGATGTCTGATTAGCGTTACAAGCGCATGTGGTAGTAAAGACTGGGTCTGGAGATGCGTGTTTGACGTCGTGTCGAGCTACGCAGACCGGTATATGACATTACCATGCGTGATTCAAAAACAAACAGATAAATCTGCGCGACCGTGCCGCAGCAACCAGTCGATCTGCGCAATGCGAGGTAGCCCGCAGATCCCGTGAAGCCGGCCACACCTCACATAACTGAGGCACTATGGTTTAAAAGGATGCTGTGATTTTCGGAAATACAGTCAGTCCGGTGCAAAATGTACAGCGCCGTCAAAATTTCAGTGGGTTATCATCTCATATTTAAACATCAAATGTCAAGAGATACCAGAGAGCCATACAGGCATTAACATTACATCTTGACTGAGTTAAGAGGAGGACACGACACAGATAATCGCTTAAATGATAGCAAAAGACTTAAAGCTGCTTAATGTTATGAAGCTTGTGCTTTGACTGTGTTTGAAAGTGCGCTGTTTATGATGCACATCCACAACGGGAGTTAAACTTTTTATGCAGATAGATGCACATTGTACATTTATGTTGTATAAAGGCTTAATATTATGTAGAGTGCGTCATAGAAAGCGCTTCGGTTTGTGTTTATTAACCCTTTAGTTTCACTTCATCATGTTAGAGGTTTCTGTTAAAAACATTTAATTCATTAAAAATCTAGTATGTGTTCATTTTTCTTTCATAGTTTCCTCAAAATTAAGTTTTATTTAAGTGTTTTTAATAAAAATATTTTCATTTTTATCATGACGTGTATGCCCGTCCCACAATGAAAAAATGACATAAATGCACATCCCTAGTATCTGGCAACCCTGCGTGATGTTGGACATGTAAACGAACATTGTAATCAGATTCGGATTGACAAAGTTTTGTGCATGTAAACATAGCTAATGATAGTCCAGAGCTTATGTCATTTGAAGTCTCAAGGGGGTGTCATCTCAACTCTTTGTAAATGTTGGTTTATCTGAAGTCTTCATAAGAGGTTGGATTCACCTGGAGCATGGTGTAAACTGAGAAAAACAAATGGATATTCAATTTTAAAATTGCAGATCCTCAACAAATCAAGAAATGCAAATTCACCCACACAAAACGTGCTTACTGTTTAGACTTTTTGTCACGAATGCATTTGTGTAATTCAAATTGTGTTGAAATTTTATATCAGATTTTTTTATTCTTTTTTGCATAATATGTGTAGTGTTTTTTGGCATTGTTTATTGACAGTGGGATTCTGCAGCTCGCAATATTCAAACCAAATATCTTTAAATAAAATGATGCAGGGTTAATTCTAAAATAGACTTACTACAGATGTATTGAAGCATTAGCTCCAAACTGAGATCTGTAATGGACCGTGATGTTTCTTACTGCTGACGGTTCAGTTCTAATGCAAGCTGTTAATAACTAGGTCCACAGTTCAGCAGAGGGTTTCGACGTTCTGCTGTGCTTCCTTTGAATCAAAGCGTTATGGAGAAATTGATGCTGGCGTGTCAGTGTGACTCAGGCCGATGGGAAATGTTCCCTGTAATGAAGCTGTGATTTTTGTGTGTGCGCTGAGGGCTGTGTTTCTGCATCATAGACGATGCTGTGTCACTGTGTGTGTGTGTGTGTGTGTGTGTGTGTGTGTGTGTGTGTGTGTGTGTTTAGGTTTTGTAGCAGACTCAAGCTGGGTTGGCATCTGTTGTAACGCATGATAGTTAAATCATCAGTGGTCAAAGCACCACACATGGGCACGTGCGCGCGCGCGTGCACACACACACTCACACACACACACACACACACACACACACACACACACACACACACACGCACACACACACGCACACACACACATTAAGAGTCATAGTAAAGTACATTGTCCTCTCCTCCCCCTGTACAACACACCTGCTGTGACCATAAATCAAAGCACAGGAGGAGGAAGCCAATGGAGCAACTTACGAAGGGAGAGAGGAAGTGAAAGAGGAGGTTGAGAATCAACTCCTCTCATGTGGCTGTGAGCTGCTTATTATGCCACGTGTCAGCCACCTAGATGCTTCAGACACACACGCGCACACACACACACACACACACACACACACACACACACACACACACACAGACTTTCACTCCATTTCAACAGACATTAAGCACAACAGCGAAACCTCCATTACATCTCCTGCAGGCTGCATTCACTATATTGCCCATAATCCCCTGCACATTAATCAGCCCACAACACCTGCATCCTGAAGCACATGACTCACTGGATGCCCTGAGCTTTACATATTCATTACAGATTTGAATATATATGCTGAATGTACCCGTTTATGTATAGTTTTGCATTGTTGCAAAGCAGCTTTAAAAAAAAATAACATTTTAGCACAAACTATTGTTCTGTTGCAAATTTTTGGTAAGATGTACATTAGCGTTACTAACCATAGGGTAGGGTTGAAATGAGACCGTATGATTCATAGAAATCTTGTCTAAAGTCTCATAATCTAATGATGAGATTAGGAGTGAGTTTGATTCCGTCATTGATTTCACATTGTTTCAATCCTTGACATGACCTTACTTAGTCAATATTGAAGATATCAGGTTAAATTTTAACAACATTTTTTTTTAACGTAAGAGGATTCTATGTAGAAAACGGTACAAATTCACACGAAGGTTCACATATGGTCACAATAGGTCTCATTCACCAAGTATGAGCACACACAAATTTGAGCGTAAGATGTGCGTACAAATGTTTTTATGAACAAATCATGATTAAACAAAATTTTGTATCAAAATTTCTTCTAAATGCAAGAAAAAATTTAGAAACTACTAAAACCGCGAACATGCAATACACGCACATGTTGTGAATTAGGTAATAAAAGATTTAATGAGAAGTTCAATTGTGCGTTTAAATACGAAAAATTTTCGCAATTATTAGTGAATGAGACCCAACGTTTATGTTAAAGGTGGGGTGCATGATCTCTGAAACCAATGTTGATATTTCAAACACCCCCTGCCCCAACCTACCCAGTATCACAAAATTATGTACCTAGTCACGTCATTTTTTTAATTCTTTTTCATGATACTGTCACCAATTTCCGTGTTTTTTCATGCTCGTATAAAAAATTTCTGTTTGTGTGTCATTGTCACATATTGGTTACTCAACTGCTTTTTCCTATTTTCAAACCATTTTCGCTTCGGTCAGGATGTCACTTTAAGTATTGGTTTATACTATTTTTTTCAGATTAATTTTTTTATATTTTCTAAATTTTAAACCATTGTTGCCTGGCTTTAGGTTTAGAGTTGGGTTTGGGTAAGAATGTCATTTTATGTAAATCTAACCCTAAACCGAAGCCAAAATAGTCAGAAATTAGGACAAAAGAGTTGAGTAACCAAAACGTGATCAATGACACATAAACAGAAATTTGTGATACGATCACGAAAAACGCAGAAATTCGTGACAGTATCACGAAAAAGAATAAAAAAATTGTGACTGGGCTGTACCCAAACAGAATCTGGAGCTTCTTTTAACAGACCCCTCCCACACATACACAACCCATGCAATGATGTTGTTTAGTAGACACGCCCCTTACTGCTGATTGGCTACAAGTGTGTTGGTACTCAGCCAGACTTCCTTTTCCAAAGTGTTTTTCAAAAATCATGCACCCTGCCTTTAAGAAATGCATCTCCTATAAACTCATGGCTTTTATAAAAGAATCCAGTTATATGTGCAAGTTATTTTTTAGCCCATCAGCTCATATTTTGGCTTTGAGTTATCATAATAATAGTACATTTTCTCTTAAACGGTGACTGTGTTTTCTTTGTGTTGGGTTTTCTCTAGCTTGTGGCCATTGTGACCCAAAAATGCCAGATTATAGCACATAGAACATCAATATGAGCCCGTGTCGACTCTTTAGGACCACTGTGACATTCTGTCATTGTCACTGAGGGCTAATTATAAACACCAGCATCAGTACCACAGCTCTGACCCACTCGCACCTAAAGCATCTTCCCTTGCTTTTTCTTTTACCTCTCTTTTTCCTGTCTCATTCTGTCTTTTCCCTTTCCTCTTCCCTCTTTCTCTGTTGCAGGGATCAGATGGGAAACGAGGAAGTTCTCCTGCATATTCAGTAAGTCTTTCTCTCTGTCTCTTTGTCTCTCTCTCTCTCACTCTCTGTCTGTTCCTCTCAGGTGAAAATTGAACTGAGGCTTATTATGATTTTGGAGGCTTTTGGGTCAGGCATATCAGTTGTCCTCTATTTGAAGAGACACGATGTGGTTTCAGAAATCTCACACGGATCTGGACTGGCCCACAGCACTCATTTCTTAATTTGCTTCAAACAAAGCTTTGCTAAAACAAATTAAATAAAAAGATTAGGGCTTTCAAAAGATTAATCGCGATTAATTCCATTCAAAATAATTATTTTGCATAATTTATGTGTGTGTGCTGTGTGTAATTGTTTTATATACATAACACACACACACACAAACTTTTATTTTGTATGTGATTAATCTTTTGACAGCCCTAATAAAGATACATATGCAATAGGCAGTGAGATCCCAGATGCAGTTCAACCAGCGAGCTAACCACCCCTTCTCTTGCTGTTTATTTCACAGTTATAAAGAGATTTGCATTTTAATGAACATATATATGAACTGACGTTTCTCTTGATGTATATTTAACCGGATGTAGGATGCTGTTTATCTCTTAAGAGTGTTCCTGCACCATATACGGTATGAAAATCTGCACTGTCATTTAGTGTCAGACGTGGAGGTATCAGAGCAAGCCAGTGAGTGAGAACGTCTCTCTGATCAGAATGCAAAGATGCCCTTGGCATCACACCCCTCTTTGTTTGAGCTGAAGAGAGCTGGATATTTCTGCATCCTTTCCCCAGTGAAAGAGAGAAAGAATAGCCTGCGATTATTGGTGCAGACCCCAGATTATACACACTCACATTAGCCCTATTCTTAGAGTCATTTAGACTCAAGAGTCATTATGTAGTGTTCGAGGACACAATATGTATCGTCTTACTCTGATCTGATATTGAAAGATGGCATTGAGGAGACTATGAATTTAAATGTGGTGTGGAGACCAGCATTATTGCATCGAGTGCAAAATAAGATGTGAATAAATTCATAAAACCTTTTTTGGATGTAATCTCTCTCTTATAGACTCCTGAAAAGAAGCACTCTGAATCATCACGGGGCAGAAAGAGGAAAGCCGACATCCAATCAGAGAGCAGTCAGGGTAATTCTCATTCTCCCTCTCTTGCACTCCCTCGCTCTCTCTCTCTCTGTGTGTCTTTTTCTAGAATGTTCTATACTTATTTACTTTCATATATTTTGAATAATTTTGTATGTTCTCCTGCAGGGAAATCTACAGTTCGGGGACCCAAAATTAGTGATTATTTTGATGTGAGTATCTGTCAGTTAAGGCTAATAAATGTTTTTGCCTCATAAGCAGGGCCTAAAATTAACACTCGCCACAAGCACCAAACTCGAGTAAAAATCTGCACTTTTGTCGACTGATCAAATTAAAAATGATATGCCGATAAATTAGAGAGACTGGTTTATATGTGAACAAATAACAATGAACAATGTATTTTGACAGCGTTTATTAAGTAAGGGATAATGTATAGGCAGCTGGTTGTTACACAGAAATATGCCCTGACAGTGTGATCAGGACCCGACACAAAGTGGAGGCTGTCTGTACATTATTCTGCTTATTACATGACTATTTTCCTCATAAGTAAGGTAAGGAACATTAAGTATTGATTTTAAATATTTTATTAGCTCATTTTTAAAGGGATAGCTCACCAAGAAATTAAAATTCTGTCATTTACTCATTCAGCATTAAATGACTCGATCGGTACTTGTAAAATTTGCCGATCTCATGAACCGATCTTTCTGTTTACGTTTGTCATCACATGGCTCCTGAATGCGTCTGCAATTAGAACCATTTTTATGCATTGCCAGCATTTTTACAACCCGTTGCTCATGTGCGACGGGCAGGGGCGGATCTAGAAAATTATTTATGGGGTGGCAAGGGGGTGGCATGAGAACTACAAGGGGTGGCAATGAAGTAAGCGTCCTTGCATGGTTGTCGTGGATTCAAGAAATTATATACTGTATATACTATATTCTGTGAACACTGGACCTCAAATTTTTATAACATTAATAAACGCAACAACAAATGTTCCTATAAGTAAGTACCCAAGCAGCTACCTTTAGCATCTCTGTAGCACCCTTTGTCTTAATACTAAGTTAATACATACAGCTTATCAATATCTAAAAACACTGACTGGTTGAACATAATGGTATAAAGACAGTTATATAAATAAAATAGGATTGCCTAGTTTATATTAATGTAAAACATATTTGAAAGGCAAACATCTCTTTCTCTCATAACCCTCTTCGTTAATCCTTTCACTCACTTCATGATGGATTTCTGTCTTTTCACTTCTTTTTAGCTCTTTGCCATTCATATGTTTCTTTCCTTCATTACTTCATCTATTATTTTCCCTTCCACAACATATTTTTCTGTTTTATTTGTACCTTCCACTCCCATAGTATTTGATTTTTCTATTCTTTTTGGTAAAAAGAATGGATATCAGCCTTTCTTTTCATAATATCCTGGAAAATGCCGCATTAAGTTGTCTTTCAAGCTTTCTAAACATACACAACACTGAATAGTTTTGTCTCCTTAACGAAGACAAATAAAAACATCAGACTATATCATAACGAGTGATTTCATATGCACGTATGGAATATTTTGATTGCTGCAGTAGCTAACAAGACATGACGGGCTAGAAAGAACTGCTTAAAAGATATTTACTGCTTACATAAACCTGCAGTTCAGTTGTTTTAACTACCAAGCAACTACCTCGTGCAATATTTAACATCAGTTTAATTTTTTTATTTTTATCCTGATGCAACATTTATCTATAAATATGACCGTATTTAGTACTCTGATTTGCCGATGTGATGCTCAACTTAACCACTTTAAGACACTAAAGAGAATTTGTTTTGGCAGCATGTGATGATGTGAGGTGCTTTATTAGATCAGAATTCCTCGCTACAGACGTGAAGAGACTCTTTCTTCATGGGCATAAGTTGCACGTTCATAATCATTCTTGCCTTTAACCTCAACGATGGAAAAGTAACGTTTGTGCTTTTTATACTTTGTGCTTGCGTCCGCTACCTTTGTTTTGAGCTCGTTGTATTCGCCATCGCTCTGTTGTTGCGGGTTTGTGCGACTCGGAAGGGATGGACTGCAGCGCGAGAACCGGGCTGCATGTGAGTGCCTTGGATGGGGCGATGCATCCTTTCACCGCAGTTTCCAAACGTCTCCAACCACGCCAGAAAAGATCGCTAGATTTGTCCTAGTCGCTTTTTTAATAAAGTCGCTAAAGGGGTCTAAAAAGTTTCTTAATCTAGCGACCAAGTCACTAAGTTGGCAAATCTGCGCGGACTTTTTTTACACTGTAAAAGACTTTCTGCTCGCCTCGGACTGACTGCATGCTTGTATGAACTCTGCTGCCTCTGGTTGGCTAACGATGGAAATTAAGCCAATCACCATCAGCTACGTGGTAGTCCCACCCCGTCTAAGACACACACACCAATCATCGTCAGATATGTGTCTCCCACCCCCAAACACACGCAGAGAAAAACTACATTGCCTTTCTGGTTAAAAGAGCCTACTCGGGTATAAATTATATATATTAGGATACCCGCGCTGGGGTGGCATATGGGGTGGCAATGCTTTTATTTAGGGTGGCAACTGCCACCCCGTGCCACCCCGGTAGATCCGCCCCTGGCGACGGGCAGATTTGGATTTCTCTCTTTGCCGTTACAGAGATCAGTGTATTTTCTACGGTCCTAACAGCACGACGTGTCTTCACATCCTCATCAAGTAGCCGCAGCGTATACACATATTTATCGCGGAAAATTGCATCCTCATACCGAAAGTTTATTATTTGCATGTGCTTTTACCGCACCTGCCATCAAAACTTTAGTTTTAGGCCTTGCTCACAAGTGTTGCATTTATGCATTATATTTTCAAGTGAAAACAGCATTTACGTAATAAAATATTGTTAACATTGTGTTTGATTGTTCAAAGCGGGTATACGGTTTTATGTTTGTTATTTTAAACCTTTTGAAAACTTTTTTTTATCTTTGTCGTGGCTACCTCAAATTTATAAAAAGGGATCATACTAGAGCCCGACCGATAAAGGATTTTGAAGGCCGATACCGATACAAATGTTTGTTGGTTTTAAAATCCGATATTCCGATATATCGACCGATATTTTCCCCCCAGAAACGCGCAACAAAACATTAACAGATTTCCCTAACATTAGTTTTTTTATGAGTTTTAACTAAAATAATGTGATAATGCATTTTAAAAAGAAACTTGTTTCTTTTATTGTCACAACAGAACAGAGGAACATCAAAATATATAAGTTTTGATAAATAAAATGTATAAAAATACAAACTTAAGATATGAAACGTAAAGGCAACAACAACCAAATCAAAGTTACCAGTTTTAAAAGACTTGGTTCATAAATATAACTTTGAATAGGACTGGAGACAAATTCTGTTAAGTTCTGATAAATAACAACAATAGCAAAATATAAATTGCTGATCACTGTTCTCAGGCATTGGCTCGACGCCTAAATCTGGAGCCCTGCTGGTTCAGAGTCCTCTGTCAAAAACACCAACAGTGAGGAAATCTAATGAAGGCTGTTTCGTCTGTTTTTTTTTTTTTTTTAAATATTCATTTATCGGCCATTATGAATGCCGATACCGATAGTTTGGAAAATGCCTAATATCTGCCTGCCGATATATCGGTCGGGCTCTAGATAATACTGTATATCTCTATATCATATAATAAACCACAGGGCTGTTGAATGCTTTATTCCGATTGGTTGAGAAACTTTCTATGAGTATGCATTATTTTTCGATAAATGCACACCTGACCTGTCAAATGTCTTTAAAAAAAAATGAAAGCAATGTCTGTTATAACCGTGGTATAAGTAGAATAATTGACTCCGGTATTTTGAATTGAAAAAAAAAAGTTTGACATTAGACTAGGGATACTGAACATAAGTCATAAAAATTTTAATTCATGTTATGTTAAACTTGTTCATTTTTCTTTTTATATGGGGTTAAGTCAGCATGTATTATAATTTGAACAGACAAAAGACAAGTTTTCTTGGGCTTTTTTGTGTCCCTTAAAGTTTTTCAGTTAAATTGATTATTTTTTATTTTAATTCATATTTTTTATTTTTTATTAATTTAATTTGTATTTAAATGAAATGGGTTTCGCTGTTAATTTTCACTGTCTCATATGTTTTTATTCATGACCTGTGTCTTTTAGTTTCAGGGTGGTAATGGGTCCAGTCCAGTAAGAGGTCTACCGCCTGTCATTCGCTCTCCCCAAAACTCACATTCCCATTCTACACCAGGATCCAGTGTATGTCTCACACACACACAGTCTGTTTCTGCTTCGCTTTACTACACACTTTGTTTTGATGATATTAAATCCTGTAATGTGTTGTTACAGACACGACAAAGTAGCTCATCACCCACCAGTCTGTGTTTCGGGGACTCTGTGATTTCCTGTAAACAAATGGCAGTCAAAAGTGTTCAGGTAAGACCCTATGTAAACACAAACATGAGTCCAGTCTGATAAAATTGCAACATAACTATTAGAGTTGACACCATTGGCAACAGACAGGAAAACTATTTGTGCCGATAAGTGCTTGTATCAGATTTCATCTGCTGGTATGAATGCACAATTTACCTCGCACTATGTACAGTACAACATGTTTACATCAGCCACTGCAATACATCTTCAAAATTGCTTTACAGTGTTCACAGAACTGTCTGTTTTATTGTTAAATCTATATTTATCTATATCAAATGAAAGGTTATAACACTCTTAGGGCCTTATGATTTCCGTGATGTAGAAAACACAGAGAAGGAATCACGAAATTTACTCTAGTGCAGAATTTGGTATAAACAACAAAAACCCATCATAACTTATTTGTGAATATCACTTTGTTGCCGTTGTATTCTTAACCAGCAAATAAAATGATAGAAATGTGTGGAAACATTTCACTGTTTGCGGGATGCAAAACAGTCACGTGATTACGCACGGCCAACTATAAACATTCATTTTGAAATGGACGGTTTCAGCAGCAACAGCATAAACAAAAGTCTTTTGTGGACTAAATGCAACTTCGGGCAGACTTCCACACAGAATCAATAATAACAGTAGTTGTTTTCTGATATCAAAGGAAAAGTAAATTACCTATTAAGGGTGTCACGATTTCGATTTGAAATTGATCGAAATAAAGTCACGACCTCGAACTTCGAATAAAAAAATGGGATTGTCGATGCCCCCATGTCACGTCCGGTCGACTTCCCAAGTGGGGGGAAAACTCTCTGAGGTGCCTTTAAAAACATTGGTTCAGTGGAACGCGATTTATATTTTAAACATGAGGGATGTATTGCTACAACTCCTTGAAATGCATATCATAAACAAGATTACAACCTAGAGATCTGACTTTGGACAGAGCACAGCTCTCTGCATGTGCACGTGAGACAGAGAGAAGCGCAGCTGCTTATGACGCGCTGGGTTTATTTCAGATGCTAGGAGTCCAAGACGCGTGCATTAAGTCCATGTGGGTGCAAGAAGGAATCCTCTCTCTACAAGCTCTCTCACGTAGTGAAGCCCACAAACCTCCATGCAAGGAAGAGCATGCAATGTGCATGTTAATGTGAAACTGTAAAATAATAATAAATAATAATGGCATAGCATTTTTAAAATCTTTAAAAAAATGTAAAAAAAAATCGAGAATCGAATTGAGTCATGGCCTTAGGATCGAAAATGTAATCGAATCAAGGATTTGGAGAATCGTGACACCCCTATTACCTACATATCATATCTAACAGGTATCAACTATTACACTGAGCTAACATTACTGTTAAATTAATCCTTGAATGTTTTGCCTGTCACCGCAGAACTGTGATTCATGCTCTTGAGGGGAGGGGAAAGGTATTTGTTTCATAGAATGGTTTAGTCAATGGCCAGATTGATCGATAAATAAATACAAACCGGAAGTTCAGTTCAGCGACAACATGCGTGCATCCGATGAAAGCGCCTGTAGAGAAAGCAATGTCAAAGAGACCGTTTAAGACCACATAGTCTTCAAAAAAAATTGAGAAATTAAAGTTTAACTTCACATAAACTTGAGTTAAATGCAAAGGCTAGCTTTAACGTTTTAATGGCCATCCAGCTGTTTTAATCTCCGTTTTTATTTGTACTGTTCACTAAATTTGACAGCACTTTGTCTGACAAAAAAAGATTAAATGTTGGATTTTATCATTAAATTTTGTAAGCATTACCCAAATAATAAAAGATTATCAAAAATACTTTTAATGCAATCCATTAAAAAAAAACTGTTGTTGAATTGTTAAATAAATTTATTCCTTCTGATTTACTTCAATTTAATTTATTAATTTACAGAATAAAAAACAGTACAAAATAGAACAAAAAACAGAATTTAGAAAAATAAAATGGAACAAAACAGAATTTGATAAAAAATAAAACGGAGAAAACTGAATTTTATAAAAAACTGAATTTATAAAAAACTGAACTTATAAAAAAAGAAAAAAAACAGAATTTGATAAAAATGGAAAAAACAAATGTGATAAATTAAATGGGTTTTGGGATCAAATAAAACTTTACTGTTTAATTTCAGAAGACTCTAGCTCCTTACAGTCATTTTTATGTATAGCCTGGAAAAACAAAATAAAATGTTTTCTATAATTAAAGTCATTTTAGAGATCTCTGCATATCTTAAGCACACATTTTTAAGATGCTATGTCAAAATAAAATGTTAAACAGTACATTTTGATGTTTTATGTCCAATCTGGATTTGATTGAATGAATATTTGTTTTTCTCATGTAGACGGAGTTGACAGTGGTCAAATTGGCCACTATAGAAAGCAATAAGAACTTGGACCTGGAGAAGAAAGAGGGCAGGATAGATGACTTGTTGAGGGTAAGATCAGACAACAAAATGTGTAATAAAAGAACAGAGATTTGGTTGTAATCATTTAAGATTATTGTTAAAATTATCCAGTTTTTAAATGTATCATCACGCAATAGCCATGGATAATATTTTTTGTTGCAGCATTACTGTTTGCATGTCAGGGACTTTATCTTGTGAAGATTGCATTACATTAAATGATTATAACTCTGTGACGTTTCTTTTGGTTTTCAATACTTTTAACAAAATAGGTGACTTTTTTTCTAACTCCTCTTCTGTCCAGGCAAACTGTGATCTTAGAAGACAGATTGATGAACAACAAAAGCTACTAGAAAAATACAAAGAGCGTTTAAACAAATGCATTACCATGAGCAAGAAACTTTTGATTGAGAAGGTGAGAGAGACTTCACAGTGAACCCTTCTTACCTGTAAATGCAAATGCATGGACCTGAATTTGAGTTTAGGTCTCATAATCAAAAATGATTGTGTGTAATCTAAAGTTTGCTTTGTAATGCCATTATTTATTCACATGCTTATGACATTGCAGCGTTTAAAAGGTTTCAGATGTTTGTTAAGGTGTGTATGTATTTATCCAGAGCACACAGGAGAAGCAGGCGTGTCGAGAGAAGAGCATGCAGGATCGACTGCGTTTGGGTCACTTTACCACTGTGAGACATGGAGCCTCATTTACAGAACAGTGGACAGACGGCTACGCCTTTCAAAACCTTGTCAAGTAAGATGCTTAATAATGTGCTGTGCGCTCATGTGTCATCTAACCTGTATTTCTGATCAATAATCTATATTGTAGTGCACTTACGTTAGTGTAAAGACACAATAATGCAAACCATCTCTATAAAGTGCTATGACATTTTTTCTAAATTTAAAAGGGGTTGTAATATGCCCCATTTCAAATGATGTAATGTAGGTCTCGGGTGTCCCCAGAATGTATCTGTATATTTACAGTTCTTTACCAGTCCTAAAAAATGAAAATGATCCTCGTCTATACTGGCATTTCAGAAAATATCTACATTCTCATTGCGGGAACCATTTCATAGTACCCAAACTACTTGTGGGACTACCAGCTTTTTAGCGTTATTTACTTCATGTACATCTTACAATACATACAAATATATTTTATATCTGAGCAGTATTGTTATAAGTTGTATTGTATGGCAAAAAATATAGATTTTAAATCAATTTCAAAATATAGAAAAAAATTGCCCAAAAATATGTACTGAAATATTTTCACCAGTATACTTTTGGCCATTTTTTTGTATATTTTAAAAATAAGTATATTTTAACGCATTAATATTCTTGTCACATTGGAAGAAAAACTGTTACAAATTTTTTCATTTTAAACTTTTTTTATTTTGTCCAGGAAGAATATTTTTGCCATATGGGTTGTAAAATTAGAAATGTATTTGTTACCCCTGAAATATATTTTGAAATATATGTTAATATATGATGATTCAAACTAAATATATTTTCAAATGTAAAAATATATATATTTTTGTCGTATGGGCAATCCGTAATTGTTGCCCAGTTGGCTCTTGTAAAGCGGACCTAATAACATTGCCGTAATATCTCCGGAGCGCATCCTGTGTGAACAAAAGGCAGAAACAAAGTGTGTGTGTGTGTGTGTGAAAAGCATTGGCAGTGTGAACCAAAATAAAGCGATCCCTGCACAAATCCCAGAGACATTTGCTGTAAACTGTGTGAAAAGGGCTTTGTGTTCCTCAAAGGAAGATCACATGGGTTTGAACCACATAAGTGAATGATGACAGATCTTTCATTTCATGGGTGAACAAGCCCTTTAAGTTGATTTGTTGCACATATGAACTGTTGTTATTGATGTCTGTGTGTGTGTATAGGCAGCAGGAATGGATCATTCAGCAGCGTGAAGAAATCGAGAGACAGAGGAAACTGTTAGCCAAGAGAAAACCCCCATCAGCCAGCAGCTCACAGTCGCCCAGCACAAACTCTGAGCCCAAACAACGCAAGACTAAAGCTGTGAATGGCTCTGAGAATGACCCGTTCCTCAAGCCAAGCCTTCCTCAGATGTGAGTACCTGCAGCAATGTCTGCATGCTTTTAATGGCTCGATGTGGAGCCGTTCCAAGACATGAATTACTTCTGCACATAAATCCGATTCAATTGCTGTAAAATTGCAAGAATAATTTACCGGTAAAGGTACCACATCTGTTATATGCGCAAGCAATGGGTTTTTGTTTTAGAAAGTTGTGGAAACCTTCTTGTGTCCTTTAACAGAAATTATCTTTATCTAGCTATATTACAAATATACAGTGGTTCTTCAAAGTATAGGAACCCTTTACCGACGTTTATAACAAAGCAAAGTCATTTATTTATTGTGGAGAATTATCCATCTATGGTACCCTACACACTGCATATTAATTCGGTTGTCACTTAACCTTTTAATCCTTGATCCTGTTTTGTACACACACAGTTAAGTAATTTACAGGACTGACAAGCACATTCTACAACCAAATTAACTCCCGCAAAATGCAGGTAGTGACAACCGCATTTACAGAAACTCTGCTTAGTGTGTACATAACCCAACTGAACAACAAGTAGTTAATAAAGTGTTTAAACGTGCATCATAAACAGGACAGGTCTCTCTTCTGAAAAAAAAAATGCCTAGAAGGAGAAAAAGTCTTTTGTATGCGCGGTGCAGAAAATGACAGAGGCACGAGCGTTTGCTGACAGAAAAAAAAGGCGTACAAGAAAAATCCAATAATAAACCGAAATAAATCCAAATGCTTTACCTCAAAGATCAAAATATTGGGACCGGCACCCTCACAATTTATAAACACCAAAATCTTGATCGCTTCATGAGACAATTAGCTTTAACAGTTATGTGCCAAAACTATATGTATTTACAAAAAAGACAAGGATCTGGCAACACTGCAAGACAGCCCGCTGTGAAGCAGCCTCAAAAATGTGTACAATGCACAACGCCAAGGCTGAGGTTTATTGCAAAACACCATGCTGTTAAATTATTTTGGTCAAAGTTTTGAGTGATAAGCACGCAAGATGGCAGAACGTTGCTATGGTTATTTCTGTGTCAATCATCACGTTTTTGGGAGTGAGTCTTGTTCCATACAGACATGAAACGAGCATTTAGGGGATTCACTCCCGCATTTAAATGCGTTTGTCCTTCCCGAAAGTTTGCAGTGTGTACAAGACCTATGAGGGGCAAAAGTATGCAAACCTTTGCATACATTTCCCATAATATGCCTTATTCAGTCAGCCAAGCAGGCTAAAGCACGCGCATCAATCTAAATTGGGTGCTCAACAAAAAAATGTAATAGTGTGTAGACTTTGCATTGCTACACTTTAATCAGTCAGCAGCCATGTTGATTCCAAACCGAGGCTGAGAGGGATGGATGTTGTTTTATATCAGGATGCTGGTCATTCAGCCATCAAAACACTACAAATTCATTGTTTTACACATTTTACTAATTTCTCATGTATAAGCATGTTTACTTTTCTTTAAAACGCCAATGTAGTGCAACAATACAATATTTTATGACAACAACTAAGTACACCTCTTCAGTTTGCATAGATCATAAGTACCTATAGAGTAGTATGACATCCTTTATATCTCCGAAGAGTCTTTAGTTTAATCAGATTTATAAAAGAAAGATTAGCTTTACCGAATCTTTCCGATAACGTACGGAAAAATGAAGAAGGAGGAGTTACTACCGCGGGAGGAGCGAGTACGAGTCATGCAACACTTTACAAAACTGTTTAACTTATGATTCACTACATGTTCGTGTCATTTATATAATATGCACGCGCATATTTACAACATAAGACAGAAGTCTTACTTACTGAATGCAACTTGTGACCAGGTTAGGAAAATCCACTGCATCAAACACACACGCAAAACTCCGCTGCTAATCCGGATAATAAACTATATCCATTGTTTTCATAAGGCTGGATGTCTTCTCCTTACATACAAAAACACACTTCTTCATTCGTGCCATTGTTGAGTTTTGAAATTAAACAGAGCTGTCGCGTGATGTGAATGTTTGTAAGTTCTAGCATCTCCCGCTGATTGACGGGTGGGTGGGGTTTTGCATGGAAAGTGCCCATATAAAGAAGTGATACGTATAAAAACCCCTGAAACGTCAGTTAGAACTGTAATAAAAAAAAAACTTTCCGAAACTTGTACGAACCCTGGCGAAGTGCATTTGGCACAGAAATACTCTGTAACATGTCCAACTGCTTTTTTGACACTTTGCCTACGTTTAGCATGAGGAAACAACTCTATAACTGTGTTAATAAGTCAGAATGCTTGAAATACCATTGAACCACCCCTTTAACATGTCATTGACTTGATAAGAAGCCATTTACCTGATAGTTGGATGTGCAAGTATTGTTAGAGATAAACGCCCAAATGAACCCCAAAGTTGTGTACAAATGTTATTTAGATAGAAATGAATCCTGCTTCTGTTGATTTCTGTCAGTGTGTTTAAAAAACTAACCAGAGAAAAGTTTTTAATGTATTCATTCCTTGCGTTTTTTGTAATTTGTATGAATTGAAGATATGCACTTAGTTATAGGACTATATTAGTGTTATAAAGAAAGTAAGCATTCTTAAAACATTAGATATTAGTGATTAGCAAACAGGCTAATAACAAAACACATTGTGCTGCTATTATCTCAAAATTAGCTCATTTGTCCCTTCTCATTTTAACAATCCACAATTTCTGAGTTGTTTTATCCTCTGGAAATGTGTAAAATTATATATTTTCTGTGTTTTGACGTCTGAAGCACTAACATCCTGATACAAAACAATAATGGGTTTAAAGTGCACGCTCTGGACGTCCATCCCATCTGTACGCTGTCAGGCGGGGTTTGATGATAGTGCGAATACTCTCGTAGTGTGGTGGACCTGTAGACATTACCATTAGCCAATGTGAGAGATGCCTGTAGTTGCTTAAAAGTTTTCATGGGTTCATTTGTGGACTGCATGTTCTTGCTGATAGATCAAGAATCTGCTGTCTGTTTCAATTCAACTTCTAAACCAAAAGGATCACATACTTTAACACTCACAAATATAATAATATTAAAATATTTCCTGTTGGGTCATTTTGTCTCCATTGTTTAATTGGGTTTTTTATGTGTATGTTAGAACTATAGACAATGATGCTTAGGATGATTAATTATGCTAATATTTAAGGTATACATTCTGCTGAAAAAGTTTTTAAGATGGGGGTGTCTAAACTTGGTCCTGGAGGGTCAGTGTCCCGCAGAGTTTAGCTGAAACACCTGCCTGAAAGTGTCTAGTCTGCCTAATAAAACCTTGATGAGCTGGACCAGGTGTGTTTCATTAGGGTTGGAGAAACTCTGCAGAGACACCGGCCCTACAGGAGCAGGATTGGACACCCCTGCTTTAAGAGGTTTATAAACTTTTAAGCAGCACTGTGTACAATCTCACTTGAAATGAGTTTCGTAGTTTTGTTTCTTTACAAAACTAAAATAATTAAAAAGTCAAAATAAAAACAGGTTTAAATGGGTTTGTTGAAAGAAATGATTAAAGGAGAACAGTCCATAAATGTGGAGTCCACTTGAAAAGTGTGCAAAGCTGTAAGTCTAGTGCTGCTACTGTATGGAAGCTCAAATATTTCGATTTGACCCTTAAGCATCTTTTAAACTGTGTTCATAATAGAAAATCTCCTCTGTGAAATGCATTAAAATCCTCCCCCCCTCTTCTGTTGATCTCCTGCAGGCTGACATTAGCTGAATACCATGAACAAGAGGAGATCTTCAAACTGAGACTTGGTCATCTCAAAAAGGTCTGTAGAAAGCTAATCTCACTTTTTTTGTTTAAAATACTGACTATAGTACTTTTTGCACAGGATCAGTGTTATCTGGGGACCTCGTGTGATTTTAGAAATTGCCCTCCTACATCTGAGTTTTGTTTGCACAAGATAAACAAAGCTTGTGATTTCTACATTTTCTGACTTATCTCCTGGATATGATGTTAAGACTTTGCGTCCAATACGAGCAACAGTGCGACACGCGGTTAAAGTTACCTTTACCGTGTTAATCAGAGTTTTTGTCCTAATCAGCCATGTCGCAAAGCCGCAACGTTTAGAAACAGTTCTGCGATGTCACAGCTGACGGCTCCGCCTGAACTCAAAGATCTCAAATAATGACAGTTCTGCACATTCTGAATATTAATCATCAAACACGGATGAGGAGAGACTGATTAGATTATTAAAATCAGAAATGTATAACAAATGCCTGAAGAAAAGTCTTAAGAAGCGGAGAGATGTTTTTCTGTATGTGTGTGCGCTCCTCAGCTGCAGTGCGAGAGGCACAGAAACGGAAAAATACAAGGAGCACGAGTATCAAAAGCCTTGAAAAATGATATACGACCCCCCCCCCCCCAAATCCTTGTTAAATTACAGAGATGCCGATTGGCACGGGACTTATATTATCACAGGACCTCGATATTCGGCGAAATATATTAGGTCATTTGCGAGGGAAGTTTTACTAAACAAATTGCAGACAAGGCCGATTCGCACGGGATTAAGATTTTAAGACAACCTCTGCAATAATTACAAATCATTAAAGGTCAACAGATAATCCTGTGCTAATAGGGTTTTAGATGCGCAATAGTGAGTTTTTCCAGATGATATCCTTATTTCTTCACATTTTGTCACATGACAATAAGAGGCTTCATGCCTGTTATGGACGGATTTAGCAGGAATTATTTATTAAATATGCTTATTTATTAATTATACAGTATATCATTTTTTTCTAAAAGTGCTTAATCACATAAAAAGTTTAATGTTTTTTAAAAGGTTTTAATTAGGGATGCACCGATAGGATTTTTTGGGCCGATACCGATTTAAACAGACAACTTCTGGCCGATACCGATGCCGATACCGATATTAAACACTTGTGTACAATACTATACAGTTGGTCTATTAGCTAGTTTATTTCTGCATCAAATTATTTTTACTGAACATGGATTGGATCTAATTAACATTCAACTGACCAATATAATAAAAGAGGCACAAATTAAGCTAAAACAAATATAATAAGACAGCATGACAACCTTCAAAGGTGGTTTTTGCTATTCAGCATTGATTTTATTAACGACATTAACTCATTTTTTACATATAATGGATTTCTTTATTCAGTTAATTAATAAACAATCGGTATCGGCCTTTCTCGTGCTATAGCCGATATGCCGATGGTTTAAAATCCATCAAAAATCGGCCGACAAATATCGGCGGCCGATACATCGGTGCATCACTAGTTTTAATCAAATAATATTATAATCTTTTGACATTGTTGTCTGCAGGTTCTTTTCTTCCCATCATGTCCTGTCATCCCTCTCATGCCCAAAAATCAGATGCAGATGGTTTTAATAAAATTTGAATTTATTTCTTTATTTCGTAGGAAGAGGCAGAGATTCAGGCTGAGCTGGAGAGGTTGGAGAGGGTTCGAAACCTTCACATTCGAGAGCTGAAGAGAATAAACAACGAAGATAGTTCACAGTATGTACAGACACTATGATGACATCACATTTGATTGCTTTTAATTTGCTCAAATTCCTTTTTTATTTATACTTTGCATTAAGTCCTCATTTAGTTAACCGCTGTTTAAAAAGGTTCATAACATTTTCAGAATTTTACTTTGATCAAGGTCCACAAACACATTTAAGATGTTTTTGTTGATCTCGTTGATCCTTTTAACAGGCTGGTTTTGCTACTGTACCTTATAAACATGTACATTTAAATAACCTGTTACAAGTTGGTTCAATTATCTGTACCGATATACAGATATACCGATACAGGATGGGTCAAATATCTGAAAACTGGGTCCTGGATATATTAATATTGTGCTGATATATTAATGTAGGTGGTTATTTGTTGTGATGTCATAACTATTAAGAAGCCACTTTAGTGGTTTAGTTTCAGTAAATGTTTTTGGTGTTAATTTTGTAACATTTCTCAGGTTTAAGGACCACCCCACTCTAAATGAACGCTATCTGCTGTTACATCTCTTGGGCAGAGGAGGTTTCAGCGAGGTGTATAAGGTATCTTAAATTACTCACATTTATAACCCAGAAGAATGAATGCCGACCGTTGAGAAGTGCTTGACTTGTTTCACTATTCTGCTCTTATTTCAGGCATTTGATTTAATCGAGCAACGGTACGCTGCTGTGAAAATTCATCAGCTTAACAAAAACTGGAGAGAGGAGAAGAAAGAGAATTATCACAAGTATGTAATATTGTTAAATGTTATGAAATCTGTGACATGCTGTCAGGAAATAAATGAGCATCATCCTTCAGATTGTAAAACAAAGCAGTTACTGTGCTGACAGTTGTGGAAGACAGACGTAAACGACAGCACACCTCATGTGAACTTTTGTATTCATGATCTGTGTTTCATGTTGTTCTGTAGGTCATGTGTCATTTCTTTAATTACTACTGTATGTTCAGGGTTTAAATTGGGCTAGGGCTGAGCCCTGACACATTTGCTGAAGGTCTTGTGCCCGCTGGTGCTGTTGCATGTGCACTGATGCGACGCGAATAATGTGTTTTCATTTATTCCTGCTCGTGAGTGCAGTGCACAACCGGGATTTTACCGCTCATTTGCACGACGCATCAATCGTTTTTGTCACCATGCACTTAGTTAATCTACCAACGTTATTAGACATTGTAGAAATGGAAGATAGAGAGATGAGAATAAAGGCTGTAGACATCAGGTGCCCAGGTTAGGAAAAACTAATAGAAGACTGTGTAAAGCATAAGTATGTATGTATTTAGCCATGTCAATCATATCCTTACAATATGCTAACAATGGATTTAACTTATTTTATATACAGCTATAGTTAAATAAAATAATGTTATTAGCAACAAATCAATTACAACCTATAGCGATTGTATTTATATGGCATGTTGCTGATATATTGGACCTTTTTTGTTAACTCTTTCTTTTGGTGTATCTTATACCTATAAAGGAGGTTGTATGATTCTTATACCTTTTTTTCTGAAAGTTTGATCAATTGCATGATGACATGTGCAACAAATGCATATAGGATGTCAGACTCCTAGATTTGCATCATTTAATGCAAATTCAGAAGCTCTTTTTAAACAATTTTTGGTCAACCTCTGGCACAGCTTCAAAGCTGAAACTTATCAAATCCTATAGACGGTTTCAGCAGTAACAACATAAACAAGCGGCTTTTGTGGTCATCACGTTACCTCCGTTAAACTCTGCAATAAATTAATAACAACAAAGTCCTTTTAAAGTAGTTTATTTATATAACAAGCAAAATAAACAACATGTAGATTACATAGGAACGCAAAACATTTGTTATTTTTCGACGAGGTATTTGTTTAACTCTTTCGCCCCCATTGACGAGATAACTGATCAATAAAGAGAAAACAAGAATTTCCGTCTTTCCGCAATACCGCACGTGAAAGAATTTGGTGTATGTTTTAAAGATCGCTTTGCATCTGATGTCTATCAAAAGTCCTTCACAAAAATGTAATTATCTCAGCTTTTTGCTCAAAATTGGGTGGTTTTGAAGAAACCTACCCATATTTGAGAGGTGATAAAAAAAGAACTAATGAAGGTAGGATGAAACAGGTTTTTTTTTTTTAAAGCAGAAGGTCAGTTCTTTCATTTGATATATTGTTTGTTTATATATTTATAGAAAAAACATTTCTGGAAGGCATTCAACTTTTGTGAAAATCATGAAAAATGCTGGCGCTGGCTGGCAACTTTTTTTTAAACGCTGACGGGGAAAGAGTTAAGAGTTCAGTTTAGCAACTAGTCAGACCATTAAACTAACAGAAATCGGAAGTAAAGTTCGAACCAGACGCTTATCGCGTCACCGCACGTGCGTCTGATGAAAGGGTCTATAAGAGGTCCAACATGTCATTGAAACACACCAGTGGCTTTGCTGTCATCAGTATTAAACATGTTACTCCTCCAAACCCACACATAACAAATCCCAATGTACCCCTGACTATGTGGACATTATTTTTCTACTCTTATTAGTCATTAAACTGTATTAGTGAAAATTAATCGATTGCACTTTTTTTTATTAAAGTCATTTCCACATGTTGATTTGTGAATGTGTCAGGTTTGTAGGCTGATATATTGTTAGGGACATTGTAATGTGATGGTGTTTTTTCGTGTCACTTGGTATTCTGCACAGAAGTAGAAATGTCTGGAAATCTAGTCCATCTGTCTTTCATGAGGCTGGCTGCCGGGGTCTCACCTCTGTTGCCCATGGTAACCTCTGCCTCTCTTCTCCACAGACACGCCTGTCGGGAATACCGAATACATAAACAGTTGGATCATCCCAGAATAGTTAAACTGTATGATTACTTTTCACTGGACACGGACACGTGAGTTCCAACCATTTCAATTTTACCTACAAAACATTAGATGTTACAGTGAGAACAGTAAAATTGACACAATGTTTCCTGCAGGTTTTGTACAGTTTTGGAATACTGTGAAGGAAACGATTTGGATTTCTACTTGAAACAACACAAGCTGATGTCTGAGAAAGAAGCTCGCTCTATTGTTATGCAGATTGTTAACGCCTTACGATACCTGAACGAGATCAAGCCGCCCATTATACACTATGACCTCAAACCTGGTAAACACACACTTTTAATCCAAACATTATTTGAAGATGTTTAGAGGAAATTAATTTTAAATATCTTTTCTAATCTTAATTTATTTAATTAGATTTATTCTTGCCATGAATTTAGCCTTAGAAGCTGGCATGCTTTTACTCTGTGTATAGCTCACACTCAGGGAAAAGATGACCTCCGGAGGTATCCAGTAAAATTATATCTAGATATCAATGCTTACGGTGGCAATGCAAGAATATTGTTGTGCAGCACCATCATATATTGCCATATTTTACTCGTCATTAACCAATACCAAATGTAGATAGATAAAGGCCTTTTAAAGCAAAGTTACAGGAAATTCAGCATAAGATTCGGGTAAAATAAGCAATGAATCATAAAGGGCTGCTGATAGAGAGATTACATGTCAGTTATTTGATGGTGAGATTTAAATTGTTCTTCATAAAACACACGAGAACCTGAAAGTGCTCACAAAAACAAATGAATACTGGACTGAATAATTGTTTCTTTTATTATCACAAATGAAAAATTATGCTCCAAAACTGAAAACAAAAATTCTGGATGCACTTGACCAAAAATGCCCTTTAAGAAAATTATTCAAAAATGTTTTCAAATAATTTATTAATATTAGACTTTTTTCATTCTATGAACCAATGAAATAAAATACAATAAACACACCAAAATTGGGCAAATAAATAAAACAATACAAAATGTGTGAATGTCTCAATTTTTGGAGATTTAACATCATTTGAATGTCAAATTAGCTTTCCATTGATGTATGGTTTGTTAGGATAGTATTTGGGTGGTATCTGAGGGTGCAGAAAAATCACAGTATTGAGAAAATCGCCTTTAAAGTTGTTCAAATGAAGTCCTTAGATTTTTACTTGATATCTTATTGCTTTTTAGTATAAAAGGAAAATTTGTTAATATTGCCCCCTACATTGTATTATTGGCTATTGCTACAAATATAACCGTTCAACTTACGACTAATTTTGTCTTCTCGGGTCCAAACAAATGTACCTGACCTGAATCACTTTATACCCGAAGCCGACGTGCATAAATATTTTTTTATAAGAAAGACCCAACCTGAGACAAACACGAGAAAAGTAGACTTGCGTCCGACCCTAAACAGCGGCAATTTTTTATCTGTCTGGACCCGAATGTAAACGTTACTGACCCGATCGGGTCTTAGGTCAGACCTTTGGTTTTTGGATCTAAGTGGACCCGTGAAGACCTCTAGTCCAGGGTCACACATATTCTTCATTTAGTTCGATGCAAAAATTAAATTGAATAGCTTTTTTATCTAAATAATGAAACATTTTGGAAAGCTTTTAAATACAAAACAGTAGTAAAGTAATGCAGCTACTCGGCAGCCTTGTTAATACTACATTTTTGTTATGATTTACAATAATTTTAATAAAACCAATAGGTATGTCACATATGTTCTACTTATGTAAATGAGCTTCAGTGAGGTCACTGGCTGCATTTACATTTTGCATTAACATGCGATCTCGGTGATCCGTTCACGCAGATCCGATCATCCGTATATCAGGACACGGGGCGTTTACATTTGTCACATAAATGTGGCTTCTGTATCTGGATGTGTGATCGGATCCCGTTCAGGGAGACGCACGCTGGGTGGATAGCTGTCAATCACAGATGGCTACAGCTGTCTTTCGCCACATGATTTAGGGTTGTCGCCGTAACCGCAATTCCGTATTGTACAGTGTTACTGAAAAGCAAACAGCAGAGAATAACTAGCAAACCCAACCAGGAAGCACGTTTTAGCCAACGTTACCTGAACTTGACTTTCACCCGCATGCTTTTCATCAACAACAAAATCCGTGTGAAACATGACCTTCCCGACTTTTTAGTCTGCCTGAATTCATACGTTTTTGATTTATGATTTACGAATATGATTTAACTAAAACAGCTAACAATTTCCTAAATTTCCTGTTCATGTCTCCCTCTATAGTCGTATAGTTATGTAATTTACAAACACATTTATAAGTAACTTACTTTGTATAAAACCAACATTGAATAAATGTATTTGGTTAATGTTATTATGGTTTGTAAGTGTTTTCAAGTAACTTAAAATGTGTTAAATGCTTTTGTATATCAATTTATTTCAAGATACGTTTAAGCTAGCTAGCATTTCTCCAAAAATATAAATTTGTGCGTCTCTCACCTGCGCTCCATGACCTAACGTCCTTTATTTTTGACAGCTGTCAGTGAGATGAGATGATAGTGGGCGGGGTTTTGTGTGAAGTTGGCCTGCAAATGCAGATACGATGGCTGGATTGCGTTTACATTACACTGAGATCCGATCACAAAGCGTCCTCGACTACCTCTGCATCAGGACACACAGATCGGATAACATTCCGAACATAAAGCGTTTACACTTGTCTTTTCAATGTGTATGTGGACAACATCCGGATACAGGTCGCATGTTAATGCCAAGTGTAAACGCAGCCATAATGTCAGTTCAGCATGAGTTACTCTGTGCACTTCATACTTAATATACTTATCCACGTGTGTGATCTCTAACACTAGACACACTTTAAAGCACAATCTCGCGCCGTGTCACATCACACAGAGCATGTGTCATTTTGCACACAGCTGTCACAACCATTTTTTTCTGCCGTTTTTCTTTTGGCCTGAAAACCAATAATGCGGTTGAAATTTTTCAGCACACAGTAGTCTCCTGCCATCAAATTTTTGTTCTAGAGATCAGTTTAGCCACTAGCCAGACTCATAAACAACCATAGACCGTTAGTTAACTTTGGTGCATAACCATGACATCACGTGCCGCCAATGAAACGGTCTTTAAACCATCTATTGTGGATTGATCCAGAAAAATCTTCTTTTTTTTTTACTTAATCCTAAGGTGACCTTATTTCTAGGATTCATTGTAAGAAATGTTGGCATGTTGCGCGTTTGTGTCTTGATGTCTCTGTCTGTGATTTTGTGCAGGTAATATTTTACTGGTAGATGGGACGGCATGTGGAGAGATAAAGATCACAGATTTTGGATTGTCTAAAATCATGGATGATGATAACTATGGAGTAGATGGAATGGATCTGACATCACAAGGGGCGGGCACTTACTGGTAATACAATAGCACATATACACACACACACACACACTTGGTCAAGTGAATTTTTTGGCATATGTATATTAATTGTGTCTTCTTGTTGCTGTTAGGTACTTGCCCCCTGAGTGTTTTGTGGTGGGTAAAGAACCTCCAAAGATCTCTAATAAGGTGGATGTGTGGTCTGTTGGGGTCATATTTTTCCAGTGCCTCTATGGAAGAAAGGTGAGAAGGAATTCTGGATAATACAATGGGGTCATTTGTTATCATTGCCATGTTTCTAAATTTTTCTATGGCTTTTATTGGCTTAAAGGGATAGTTCACTTTAAAATGAAAATTCTTTGTACAACATGTTGTTGTAAACCTGTATGAGTTCCTTTTTTCTGATGAACACAAAAGAAGATATTTTGATGAATGATTGTAAGCACACAGATGAAAGTACCCATTGACTTTCATAGTAGGAAAACAAATACTTTGGAAATCGATGGTTACCGTCAATTGTGTGCTTACCATCATTTACCAAAATAATTATCATTTTTGTTTTTGGGTGAACTATCCCTTTTTGATCTGGCTTAAATTTGCCCAAAAAAATTTAATTTCAGTTTCTTTGCAGGCATAATTTACTTGAATGAAGTTAGTTTGAGATGTCAATTATGGATGTATTTCACATTTCCATGATTGCTTCTGCATATTTATGTTTATTATTATTATTATTATTATTATTATTATTATTATTATTGGATTGTATATTTTATAGTTGCACATAGCACAAGGTACACACAGAAAATTTGTGTACGCCTCACTTTCAGATGTGAAATCTATAAATCGCAAATGAGCTTTAAATTGTGCGCAGCTGAGCAGTTTCAGATCTCCACCTTTAAATGATGTCTGATTAATGTCATGTGCTGGGTTTCAATCACTCCAATGTTATGCTTATTTAAAGTAGTGCATAAAAAACGAGATGGATGGAAAATGCCAAATTTCGAGAAAAAAACCCTTGATTTGCAACAAAGTTTATAAGTTTTCTTGAGGTGGTATTTGACTAAGAGTAAATGCGAATAATGGGAGGTGGAAACGCATTTGCTGAATAAATTCTGAAGGAGTGAACATTTAATCCATGGGACTGACCTTGTCTATCTGTAGCAGGAATATATTTTGACATGACACGCAATGCGTTTCTTCTTCTGTGCACACCAGTGCCTCAAAAAAAAAGTGTCATGTGTGTGGCTTGTCATGTCAAAATACGTGCCTACTCATGACATGCATACATGTCAAAAGAGTTCATGATAAAGTAACGCTCAGGTCTCGCAGGACATTCACTTAACACTAAACTCTGATTACACGAGCCATTATCTAGCAAACGCGGGGGTCTCTTTCATCATAAACCCGTATGAAGCGTCTATAGCAGGCACGTGTTTTGACCTGACATGCAATGCACATAGGTTCACATAACGCACTGAACACATATTTTGACATGACGAGCCACACACATGAAGATGCGTTGACCAGTTTCACATTCGTGCCTCCTCAGAAAAGAAGTCATGAGCCACCACTGATTAATGTCATTTGCTGGGTTTCTATCACCCCGCATTTTAAAGTCTCTCATAAGAAACTAATGATGAAAATACCAAATTTCTAAAAAAATTTTGACTGTGCAAAAAAAGATTAAATGTGAATAATGGGAGGTGGAAACGCATTTGCTGAATCAATTCTGACGTAGCGAACATTAAACCCACGTGACTGATCGTCTACCTTTATCAGGGGCTTGACTTTGTCACAATGCCTTTGCTTAAAACATCTGCATTTCTTCTTCTGTGCACAGCATTTAGTTTGGCAATCACAAGCTGAACTAATAGTACATTTATAACTTGCCCAATTATAACATGCAGTTCTGTCTCTATTTTTTAAGCGTGTCTTGTTTTATTTACTGTTGGTTACTAGGTTACCAGTACCACCATCATTTGCTCCAACAACTTGACGAAAACGCACCTAATTAGAATTGTTTTTCTTTTTCTTTTTTTTTGAATTTTAAACAGATTTGCTTCTTTTGGATGGAAACCCCACTAAAAGAGCACCTGTCAATGTTTCAAGCAAAAAATTACTTCTATTTCCCCAAACCTGCCGCAATTGGACAAATAAAAATGCGTTATCACGTCACAGAAATATATATATATTTTTATAAATATAAACATTGCGATTGGATTTTTGCATACGCATCAATTCTGTGCTTACACACGCTTTATAAGTAAGGCCAGAGGAGCATTTGCATTACAAATATTAGTTATCGGCTACCTCTGACTGGAATTATCCTCACACAAAACATTTTTGAACCCAATGCTGTCCACGCATGTTTACCCCTTTCATACAGGTGCATTCAATTACACTGACACTCCATTTAAAGATTTTAACTCTTTCACCGCCAGCGTTTTTAAAAAAAGTTGCCAGCCAGCGCCAGCGTTTTTCATGATTTTCACCAAAGTTTAATGCCTTCCAGAAAATGTTCTTCTTTAAATATATAAACATACAATATACCAAATGAAAGAACAGACCCTCTGCTTTCAAACAAAAAAAAACCGTTTCATCCTACCTTTAGTGGTTCTTTTGCAATCAGCTTTTGAATATGGGTAGGTTTTTGCAAAAACACCATATTTTGAGCAAAAAGCAGAGATTATTCAATTTTTATGACGGACTTTTCATAGAGATCCCATTCAGAGCGATCTTTAAAACAGACACGGACATGCAGCCGCTTGCCATAGGGCAATACTTCCGGTTTTAAAAAGTTGCGGAAGGGCGCCACCTGGTGGATAATAGCGGTATTGCGGAAAGACGGAAAATCTCGTCATTGGCGGGGAAGCGTTTTCTCTTAATTGACGAGATATCTCGTCAATGGCGGGGAAAGAGTTAAAGTATCTTGATTGGGATGCTTCATATTTACATAATGTTCATTACATGCATGATGTATGAGTCTACAGTCTGATTTTCATTCATCACATCACTGTATATAGTAAAGTGACAGTAAGATGGTTATATTGGATTTAAGCAGTGTGATCTCTATTGTTTTTCCAGCCATTCGGCCATAATCAGTCCCAACAGGACATCCTGCAGGAGAACACCATCCTAAAAGCCACAGAGGTTCAGTTCCCTTCCAAACCAGTTGCCAGCAATGAAGCCAAGGTTATTTTACATTTGCTTTAAATACTTAAGTCTAATATTTATAAATTGTATACGAGGAGTTGACGAAAAAAGTGTTTTTTTTTTTCATTCTGCATGCTTCACTTTTTATCTCACCATCTTTGATGAAATAAGAAATCCACGTGCCTTATCAACCACTACAAAACAATTAAATTTGTCATTTAAATTTTATTTATAGAGTGCTTTTCACAATTGTTTAATTGTTCCAAAGCAGCTTTACATTAATAAAAATAAAAGAAAACAGAAAAATCAGAGAACAATATAAGTAGCAAAGTACAGGGTCTAAGATGAAACTGTACTAGAGAGCATAGTAATAATGTAACCTATAGAAGAGAGTTGTAGGAAAAGTCATTGGGAGAGAGAGATCTACCAGATCCTATAGAATATATACTATATTATACAATTTTATGGGAATTAAAACCACATTTACAGAATGATTACGTTAAAAACAAAATGTGATGCAAATCACTGAATCACCAAAGCTTTTTTTATTGAGATTTTCTTGTTAAAACTGAGCTGTTATGAAGCTCAGCTGTAAAATTTGTGATGCAGTGTTTTAATGTTTACATGCTACTTTTTTCCATAGGCATTTATTCGTCGTTGTCTAGCCTATAGGAAAGAAGATCGTTTTGATGTGCACCAGCTGGGTAGCGACTCTTACCTGCTACCCCACATAAGACGGGCCAGTTCATCGGGAACGCTGGCACCAAACTCCACCTCATACTGACATCCTGCACTGAGCGCTCCGACTAAAAGCGCTCCGCCTCACCCTACCCTAGAGCGGGACGGGACCGTTTCCAGTTAGCAATGAAATTTCAGATTGAGGACGTTTGCATTATTGTGCTTTTCGCAGCACACATTAACAAAGCCAAGTGTTTGGAACGATAATGATGAAGAAAAAATGAAGCATGGACATTTTGACACCCAGAGAATGTTACGATAATGTCATGGAAGAAAATGCCTTCAGAAGATTTAATAGGGCACAGCTACTGTTAAGTACCTTGAAACGTGACTGTTGTCATTTGGTTTTATCACACGGTTGCCTCCGAGTTCAAAGTGGAGACTCAATAAATTGATTTCTTGGAAAAGCCTACTTTCAGAGTTACTGTAGCTGACCTGCAACGGTTTCATTCTTCGCTCTGTAGTCATCTTATGTGGTTTCAGACGACAGTGTTAGCTTTCTTTGCTTTGTTCAACTAGCTATGAGAATGTAAATCTAGAATAATACAGAGCGGAGTCGGCGTACTAATGTTAAATGCACAAAAATAACCAAATGTAGACAAACGGCAATGTACAGAATCCTATGCAGGAAGACATTTCAAGTATCCACTCTGGAGAATTCATGTATATTTGTTGTACAGGACCTTAATTTCAAATTAACTTTCAACAGATTCATTCTGTACAGAGGTTAAACATTTTTGCCCTTTTTCTTGTAAATTTGGTTTCCTGGTGTTTTTTGTTTTGTTTTCGCTGCTTTGATGTTGCTCTTTTTAAACCGCTGTATAATGTACTTTGGGTATAAATTGTACAGTCCTGTTAAAAGAATCATTGAAAATAAATGCCAGGAAGCTCATCTGAATGATTTTATTGAGTGATTCATATTGCTGTTCTGTAGCGACACCCAGTGGCCTCCTGAAGTAGAGCTGTGTCAGGTTAGCACTGCTTGCTGGTACCAAGATGGTTATCATTTTTTGGTGATTTTGTCTTTGCACAGCGTACAAACCCCTAAATAATAAACTGAAGCAGAAACTGAACCTAAACAGGTTGTGTATCTTAACTATAAACCTCTGAGACCTGGTAAACCAAACAGGATTTTATATGTTTAAATGAATGCTGTAAATCCTGCATGTTTAGAAAAATGTGCACTCAGGAAAAATTTAGTACAAAATTTGCCACTTCAAAATGATTAATCAAATGGTACACATTAGTAGTGATGATGAAGTAAAGCTTTCAGCACAATTGTATCAGAAAAGGTTCATTACAAATCAGAGCTCGACGAGGACCTCTGCTGGTGAAAGTGAGAGATTTTCACAACCGAACAACGCATTCAAGTTAGAAGCAAAAATAAATTGGCAGATAAAGGATAGATTAAAAATGAATTAATCAATATATTGAATACATGACAACAGCATGTTCCATTGCGTACTCATGGTAACTCAAAACAAAAATGTAAATAGCTAAGGTAAGATTTTTTTTATTGTGGATGTGAACATCATTGTAAAATCAAACTCATTCATGTAAAACGTACACATATGCATGCACACGTTAACATGGTTATAATAAATCTGCCTACAGACCAACTGTAGATAGCTTATGGAGGCTGTGGGGGTAATGAACATCCCGCATAACAATTTTGTTGAGTAGGGGGAGGCTGCAGACCTGGAGCAAGCAGGTAGGTCCAATCCAGACCACATGATTCAGACCTTCTCAGGCCGTAAGTTTGTTTTATGAGACACGTGGAAATGCATGAAATTATAAAAACATAACAGCAGTTTTACTACGCTCCTGGTGCGTAGGTGTACAGTGAGCTCGAATCATCAGATCAGACTTAGCAGAACAAGTTTTGGATCGACACGAATGATACAAGATAATTAACAAACGTGGAACGTGATTTCGTGGAACATATAGCTTCCGGTTAACTCCGCAAAGAATCAATAACATCAAAGTCCTTTTTGAGTAGTTTATTTCTGATTGCTGAACAAACAAAATAAATAACAAGTAATTACATTAGTTGAAATTATAGCTAAATCGTATCAAAAATTACACTGAGCTAACGTTACAGACAGTGTTAAAAAGTGTAACTACTATATAATGTATACAATCTTAACTACAGATCGCTGAAACCTCCCTTCACACAGCAGTGATCTATGATCGCCGTCTTGTCTTTAAGAAACCAAAACATTTGTTATTTTCGACAAGTTTTTGTTCCAGAGTTCAGTTAGGCCACTAGTCAGATCATTAAACAAACAAACAAACAAGTTAAATTCTGTTTAGATGCGTAACCGTGACAACGCACGTGCGTCCAATGAATCCGTCACGTGACACAGACTCGTTTCGTGGAATTCCCCATGTATGAGGTCATATAGAACTGCATTCTATCATTATGTGGTAAGTAAAGATGCCGAAAACAGACGTTGCGAGACACTCGTGTAGGTTATGTGCTTAAGTATTGTAACAAGACATTTAATCTTAATTACTTAACTAAATGTATTTACTTTATAATTATTTATTGACTTTTTTGTTAGACACAAATAATATAAATAGTTTTTTTAACGTAATTTAACTCCTCAACAAAAATGTTTTTGTTGTGCAGTGGGCTGGGACAAATAGCGCCAATGGCAGCATTTGTAACGGAATCCAGCGGGTTTGTAAAAGCTGTGTACTGTCTAAAACGTATTTATGATGATCTTTAAGTTATCAGTTTTTGTGAAAACATAAAAGGGTAACGTTGGCTGCTAGTCGGAATCCAGACAGATTATCCAGACATTCAGTGTTTAGATGTTGTTAAATGTTAAATGAATTTGTGTTATTAAAAAAATCATGTTTTCATGGATCCGATGAGTCAGTTCGAGAGGGCCGGTAACTTCTTTTTCTGAGGGTCCACATTGCGAAGTTCGTCACAACATGTATGTAGCCCGTCATGTGTGTGGTTCGTAATTTCAAAATAAGTGTTCGGTGAGTCAAGTGAACCTATGTGCAGTTTTGTCAAAATAAGTGCTTGCTGCAGACCATTAGCGTAACGAGCCAACACCGGGCCCCTAAGCAGGATTATCAAGACGGGCCCTTTACTACAGCACGTGATGACGCAATGTCCACAAGCAGGCTACAATGAATGGGACAGGACAGGATCATAGAGACATGAGATGACTGACAAAATCAGAAATAGCCTACGCGCACCACAACAAAAACATAACATCGGTGACAGCGCACCATAACATATGAAACAACACTGCTGGTGACAGCACACTATAACATTTTGTTACTCACTGCTATGACTACACACACATACTAGGGATGCACCGAATCCAGGATTCGGATTCGGCCGAATACTGGGCTTTTTGACGGGGTTCGGGTTCGGCCGAATCCTAGAATTTTTTTCCACCGAACCGAATCCTAGGCTTGCGCTACGCTGCTCGACGTCACGCGGCCGTTGATTACACACATCGGGTGCTGACGTGGAGATGAGCTTTTTCTTTCGGTGAGCTTTAGGGGCTGGACACACCAAAACTTTTAAACACGGCTGAAAACGCCTTGAGGACACCAAATGCCAGCTGTTTTTCAGCCAAGCGCTTGGTAGCTGTGATGCTTCAGCTGTGAGCCGGTTGGTTGCTGTGGTAATGTCCCGCCCCTCCTCCATTGTAATTGGACGGCCGTGTGAAAACTGACATTGACGAGCGGAGCTTCTCACTCAAAGTTAAATATTGTTTTCAGCGCGGAGCTGCTTGCTTATTGGAAAAACGAGCGTGTCGCAACGCATCGCTTTCATTATGCATAGGCTTATGGTAATTGTCAAAACAGTTTTCCAACTTGTCATCCTGGCATAATGTACAGTTAAAATTAAATAATATGAAAAATACATGCTGTGGACGTTGTATAATTCATTAATGTGTTTTACTGTGTTAATGGAATAAGGATGCGAGTAGGATTCGGTATTCGGTTTCGGATTCGGCCGAATCTTAAACGGTGGATTCGGGATTCGGCCGAACCTAAAAAATCTGGATTCGGTGCATCCCTAACACATACACCTAGGTCTAAATACATAAAAAAGATGCTCACTTACATTCAGGGGTTAAATTGGGATTTGTTATGTGGGGGGGCTCTGCGGGGAGGGGTACTTCCATGGGTAACATGTTTAATACTGATGACAGCAAAGCCACTGGTGTGTTTCAGTGACATTCTGGACCTCTGATAGGATTTGATAAGTTTCAGCTTTAAAGCTGTGCCAGAGGTTGACCCCAAATATTTTAAAAAGAGCATCTGAATTTTAAATGATGCAAATCTATGAGTTTGACACCCTATATCCATTTGTTCCACATGTCATTATGCACAATTGATCAAACTTTAAAGGAAGTTTAAAGAATTAACCTCCTTGAATAATTCTAGGCATAAGATACCCAAAAAGACTCTTACATGTCTTATAAATAAGCCATAGAGATTCCCTATGCTGGTCAGCAGCTAAAACAATCATATAGTTAGGTTTGATTTGTGTAATCAAAATACATTATTTTATTAAACTATGCCCATACAATGAGTTATATCCAGTGTCATCCAGTTAACATACTGTAATTAAATGTGAGTGACAAATACTTTAATTCTTTACACGTTTCTAGTCTTCTATTAAGTTTTCTCGACGTGGGCACCATTCTTACCTCTCTCTCTCTCTCTGTCTCTCTCTCTCGTCAAATGATCCTGTGTGAGAGCGCGTTCTTGCAGTTGAGTTTTTTCGCTTGAGTTGCGCGAAGACGCGTTTAAAGGGGAAAGCGTGTGTTTTCGCGGCAATTGCGCCGCCCAATTCGCGTCATTTGCATCGCCCTGTGAGAACGCACCTGGTTGCGTCTTTGCATTGACTTTGTATGTAATCTGTTCGCGCAAATCGTTAAACTTGCGTTGGTGAGTATGCCCTATAATGAATGGAAATGCATTATTCCCTTCACTTCAGTTCACACGCACCAGCGCAGCGAGGGCACGCGCACAAGCGCGGCTGGTACACTGGCAAGAGCAGAGCGAGACCTTCAGCCTATGTGCCGGGGCTTAGCCCTGGACGGCTCCGTTGAAAACCCGTGAGAAAGCCTGGGAACAGCGGATAGCAACGAATATGTGATAGGGATTGTAAATCAATCAAATTTACCAGATCGGGCGGGCCCCTGATTGGTCCGGGCCCGTAAGCAACGCTTACCCTGCTTACCGATAGTTGCGCCCCTGCTGCAGACACATCTAAAGGGTTTCTGATAAAAGAGACGCTCGCGTTTGCCAGATACTCGCATAATCTCATGCGTATTCAGAGTTTACTGTTAAGTGAGTGTCTTGTGTGTATTTGTGAGGGTCTCTTTATCATAAACAGTTTTGACGTGTGTGCAGCAGGCACTTATTTTGACAAAACACGTGATGCACATGGTTCACATGACGCATTAAACACATATTTTGAAAACTCGAGTAACACACATGACACTCCCAGCAAATATTTTGAAATTGCGCCCCTCGTAGGAGCAGAAATGAGCCACCACTGGAATTGTGTCAACACCTGAGGTTTCCCACCTCATCCCATCCTATCACATGAAAAGAAACACAACGACCCAAAGACATTAGTTCTATTATGTTAATTTTGTCATTACTGTGAATTTTTTTTTAAATCATGGCCGTAGCCAGCTAATGTCACCGAGGTCCAGACCTCGTTAAATGTATCATTTCAAAAATAAATGATGGATTAGCCATTTAAAATGAGTAATACTGGCATCTGCGTATACAATTAAGTTTTGACGACTAACTACTGTATATTGTATTGTAAAGTATGGAGATTTACTCTAGCCGCCGTGTGAAGCTGGCGGGGAGTTTTGAGAGCATGGTCGTTTAGGAAATAATTAATTTGTACCTTGTGATTATGTATTGGTTCAGGTATACATTGGTCTGTTCAACTATATATTGGTTTGTTTAGGTATACATTGTTTTTTTCAGGTATACATTGGTTTGTTCAGGTATACATAGGTTTGTTCAGGTATACATAGGTTTGTTCAGGTATACATTGGTTTGTTCGGGTATACATTGGTTTGTTAGATACATTGGTTTGTTCAGGTATACATTGGTTTGTTCAGGTATACATTGGTTTGTTCGGGTATACATTGGTTTGTTCGGGTATACATTGGTTTGTTCAGGTATAAATTGGTTTGTTCAGGTATAAATTGAATCAGGTATACATTGGTTTGTTCAGGTATACATTGGTTTGTTCAGGTATCGATTGGTTTGCTCAGGTATCGATTGGTTTGTTCAGGTATCGATGGTTTGTTCGTGTATATGTCACAGGTCGGGGAAGCGGACCGCCCCTGTCGCGGAACACACTCCCCCTATTTCCACCTCGGGGAAGGTCCCAAAACACCCCAATGACCAGACAGAGAAAGAATTCAAATTTAACAGTTTTTATTAAATATTTAAAAGATCAAGTAGGGGGAATTAAATACTAAAAAAAAGGTCTCAGTCCTTTATTATCACGGCAGGGGGGGCTTGCCGGTATATATTGTTGGGGGGCAATGTCTCTCCATGGGGGCCTACAGGTAAGTGATCTTCGGCATTACCTGTTCAGGCGACGTTTCTCTACGGTGGGGGTTTACAGGTAGGTATCAGCAGGTAAGTGGCGTTCTGTAAGTAGTACACTATGACGATATCAGACGATGGCTCTCTACTGTGGGGACTTACAGGTAGGTATCAACAGGTAAGTGGCGTTCTGTACATAGTACACTGAGATGATATCAGAAGATGGCTCTCTACAGTGGGGACTTACAGGTAGGTATCAGCAGGTAAGTGGCGTTCTGTACGTATTACACTGAGACGATATCAAACGATGGCTCTCTACGGTGGGGGCTTACAGGTATCACCGGGGACTTCCGACACTTCGGTAGGCCTGTGTTTTCAATCCGCCCTTGTGTGGAGAGAGTTTCCGCCCGGACCGTATACACAAACACCACTCAGGTCCGGGAGCTCCATGGCAACCCAAATCAGCGTGTTATGGGGAACAGGTGCTTTGTTAGTGGGGCGAACGCCGATTGGACAATTTGGCGATGGAGATGCACATAAAGAGTGCATGAGAAGACATACGGGAGCACGGCTGACTCGGGACGAATTGACTTCCGGCAAGGGCGGATTGAAAACACAGGCCTACCGAAGAGTCGGAAGGCCCCGGTGATCCGGCGATCGCGGACGGGCGAGCGGAAAGAGGTTTGTTTAGATACATTGGTTTGTTTAGATACATTGGTTTGTTTAGATACATTGGTTTGTTCAGGTATACATTGGTTTTGTCGTGTATACATTGGTTTGTTCAGGTATACATTGGTTTGTTCAGGTATACATTGGTTTGTTCAGGTATACATTGGTTTGTTCGGGTATACATTGGTTTGTTTAGATACATTGGTTTGTTTAGATACATTGGTTTGTTCAGGTATCAATTGGTTTGTTCAGGTATCAATTGGTTTGTTCGGGTATACATTGGTTTGTTAGATACATTGGTTTGTTCAGGTTTACATTGGTTTTGTCGTGTATACATTGGTTTGTTCAGGTATCGTTTGGTTTGTTCGGGTATACATTGGTTTGTTTAGATACATTGGTTTGTTCAGGTATACACTGGTTTTGTCGTGTATACATTGGTTTGTTCAGGTATACATTGGTTTGTTCAGGTATACATTGGTTTGTTCAGGTATACATTGGATTGTTCAGGTATATATTAGATTGTTCAGGTATACATTGGATTGTTTAGATACATTGGTTTGTTCGGGTATACATTGGTTTGTTCAGGTATATATTGGTTTGTTTAGATACATTGGTTTGTTCAGGTATCGATTATTTTGTTCAGGTATCAATTGGTTTGTTCAGGTATCAATTGGTTTGTTCGGGTACACATTGCTTTGTTAAGGTATACATTGGTTTGTTCAGGTATACATTGGTTTGTTAGATACATTGGTTTGTTCGGGTATACATTGGTTTGTTTAGATACATTGGTTTGTTTAGATACATTGGTTTGTTCAGGTATCAATTGGTTTGTTCAGGTATCAATTGGTTTGTTCGGGTATACATTGCTTTGTTAAGGTATACATTGGTTTGTTCAGGTATACATTGGTTTGTTAGATACATTGGTTTGTTCAGGTATACATTGGTTTTGTCGTGTATACATTGGTTTGTTCAGGTATTGATTGGTTTGTTCGGGTATACATTGGTTTGTTTAGATACATTGGTTTGTTCAGGTATACATTGGTTTTGTCGTGTATACATTGGTTTGTTCAGGTATACGTTAGTTTGTTCAGGTATACATTGGTTTGTTCAACTATACATTGGTTTGTTTTCACAGGTTGGTTTTGTTTTCACAGCAAATTTGGAGTCTTTATCTCAAACCCCATAGCGCCACTAAGAGTCCAAACTCTACTTACTTTTTTGCTTATTACTTCTGACCCGTAAGTCCTTAAAACTAAATTCCTAAAAACTAAATTCCTAAAAATGTTTCCTCTGAATCCTTGGCTGAGGCCGATTCGAATGCACCATATGACTGCATTTTCCGTCATACATTTATTAAGCCATTTTAAATTATTCATAAAAACCTACTTTTTTTAACTCGTCCTAGAGCTTTTGTCCGATTGCCACAAATATATGTATGTAGCATCTAGAGACACTATTGGGAAAAAGTTATTAAAAAAATTTTGATACACCAATCGTTTGTCGTATATTGCTTCAACAAATTGTACATAAAACCCAAAAAACTGATTTTAGGCTGTTACTTTGCCAAACTTATGCCTACTGACATGACACATGGTACTTGTGATGACAGTCAGGAACTGACGGTGCATCCACAGTTTCGTCCCAGTGCCACCTAGTTGTCAGATGAATGATTTACATGCCTATACCTTTGGTATTGGTCAACGTATTTTCATGTGGCTTATACTGTATCCTTGTCCTGAATCATTGCAGAGTCCAATGATACCAAACATGCCAGGTTTCGTCTAACGCTTAGTTCAGCACAGCAAAGTACACTTAAAAATTTCCATCAGAAATGGCAGAAAATTGCAAAAAAAAAAAACTTTTTTAGGTTTATTCAACTTATACCTTAACAATAATTAAGACACATCAGACCAAGAATAGAGGTTTAATTCTCGCGAGGGAAAGAACCAGAGAGATTTCTTCTCAAGAAATTCTCAAGCTGTCTCTCTCCGATTCTTTGTCTGCAAGCTCATTTTATTAGATGGGTTGACACCCAAAAAAGATAAGTGCAAGACATCATACGTCATGAATGTAACACGCACATAAACACACATCTAAAAACATCTTTAAACTAGACTATAGGTGAAAGCCATGTTCTAAATAGATCCACCACCCCAAAACTCTAAAGGGTGGGGGTGTTAAACTTAAAGGAAAGTATGTACTCTTTTTATGTTGCTATAAGGAAGAAGCAAAGTATTGGTTATAAAGAAACATATTCATAAATGGTAATAAAATCATTTTCTTCAACAGCAAGTAGGAAAATTATGAAATTTAGCACACTTATAGTGGTGGTCCTAAAAGGTAATGTGACTAACTATGGGGTCTCTAGCATTAACTCTACTTTGCCACTCGCAATTCAAATATTCACTATTCAAAGTATTCCAACTGGTGTTCCTTTTGATCTATGAAAATTTTACTTAGTAAATGGAATTGCTCTTGTCAAAATCATTGCATTTAATACCTTACATTAAGACTCCACCCTTTACAGTTGGAATGAAAGTTGGTACCCTTCATGGGCACCAGGAACTGGGGGTCCATGCCAAATTTGATGATAGCGACACCTATGGTCATGAGATATGAAAAAAGGCTATTTTTGACATTAACTACTGAAATATGTAAGAAAATTATGATTTTGGTGTCTATGGATTCCTTGGCTCATTATGGCCTGATTGACCAAGCCTCCTGTCTAGCTTTTTGAAATTAAATTGCAATATCTATTCATCTATATGACATATCGGCGCAAATATTGGTATGGAGCATCGGCATAAAGCTACCTGGGAAGTCTAAGGACAGTGCCACCTAGGGTTAATAAACTATAAAGTTTTTTTTAGAACCGCTTATAACTTCTGAATACCAAATTCACTGGTTTATGTCAATTACAACAATATCTTTTAGAAATGTGATCTGATTTTATTAAAAAAATAATATGGCTCACATAATCTTTTGACCAAGCTGCACAGAAATGACTGAACAGGTTTGTAATAGTCTGCTCTCTTCCTGAGAAATTCCTGTCCAAGTTAACCTTGACATTGTTTCTTTGTCCTATTAAACTAATCTGACTCTGTATAACATTGTATAGCATTACTATACAAAATTTTCTTCTTGTCTTCAATCTCACTTGAGCAATCTGATTTTCATATGCATTGTATTTTTGTTATTTCTGCTCTGCGGTGTGATTTCTGCATATTCAGTGATTGGTGTATGCCACTGCTTGCAGCTCTGAAAGCTCTTTTCCGCAGCCTGCTTAAACCACCACGACCGAGTAGCGTATCAAATAAATCACCTGCATTGAGACCCTGAGGTCATGGGATTGAGTCCGGTGTGTTACAACCTGTCTGTTTTTCACATGTTCTATTTTTGCCCTCTTTGCTGTTGTTGCTCTTCACTGCTGTGGTTCTCCTCTGTGCTTGCTGTGCCTTGTGTGCTTGGTTTGCCCTGAGTGCTTGCTGTGACTTGTGTGCTTGGAGCACCCTGGGTGCTTGCTGTGCCTTGGGTGCTTGCTGCGCTGTAGGGTCCTTGCTGCGCCTTAAGTGCTTGGTGCGTCTTGGGTGTTTGTGTGCCATAGGGTGAATGGTGCGCTGGAAGCTGCTTGCTCTGCCTTGATGTGCTTGCTGCGCCTTGAATGCTCACTGCTCCTTGGGTACTCGCTGCACCTTGGGTGCTCGCTGCGCCTTGGGTGCTTGGCCCCGTATCTCTGCTTGCATGTATATTTATTATAATTCTTTTTTAAACATTTCGGGGGATTTTGGGGCCCTTAACATGGCAAACGCATCAAACTTTAATTTTATATTCAGGCATATTTAAGGCTCTTGGCATGCTAAGAATAACATGACATTTGGCACACTTTATTTTATTTTACTTGTTGATATGTTTTAGTATTGTTTAAAATGTTAACATATGTAAACCAAGCCAAGCTAATATAAAAAATATGTAATAAATAAATATAACAATTGAGACTATTAATAGAATGTGCTTTGGCGGGCACTTCACAGACTCTGTGAGGGCTACCGGGCACCACGAGACCCCTGCTATAGACTATAAATAACCCATATTATTTATTTTATTGAAGAAGATTGTCCATTGAAAATACTTACTAATGAAAGTACTATACCTTCCACCATACTCTCAGTTTCTAAACCCTATTAACTCTTTCACCGCCATTGACGAGATATCTTGTCAATTAAGAGAAAACGCAACTTTTTAAACTGGGAAGTATTGCCCTATGGCAAGCGGCTGCATGTCCATGTCTGTTTTAAAGATCGCTCTGAATGGGATCTCTATGAAAAGTCCGTCACAAAAATGGAATTATCTCTGCTTTTTGCTCAAAATGTGGTGTTTTTGCAGAAACCTACCCATATTCAAAAGCTGATTACAAAATAACCACTGAAGGTAGGATGAAACATGTTTTTTTGTTTGAAAGCAGAGGGTCTGTTCTTTCATTTGGTATATTGTATGTTTATATATTTAAAGAAGAACATTTTCTGGAAGGCATTAAACTTTGGTTAAAATCATGAAAAACGCTGGCGCTGGCTGGCAACTTTTTTTTTAAGCGCTGGCGGTGAAAGAGTTAAAGAGTTTTTCTCTGCATGGCAGTGAAAGGTTTACAATCTCCAGCCCCAGGCTCAGGTACACCTAAATTTGGTTCAGAGATTGATGTTTAGTGTTTTGGCAATTCAGAAAAACTTTAAACACTAGAAACAATTGAATGGCAACTTTATTTATATAGCACAATAAAAACAACAAGGTGACCAATTTGCTTTACAACATCATATAAAGAAATAAGAAAAAGATAAAATGAAAATCTAACGGAGACAAATGAGTTTTCAGTTTTGCTTTACAATAATGTAAGGTAGGTGCCTCTTTAACCTGCCACCTTACTGTTGAGAGATATGTCTGCAAGTGACAAGATGTCCTGCAAGATGTTCATCAACAACAATCATGAGAAAGAAATGAGTGTATTGGAATCTCTCAGCCGATACCGATCACAAGATCTATCATTTTAATATTTCAAAGTAATATTACAAAGTAATATTAAAAATAAAAAACAAATGTTTATTTATTGGCATGCAACTTAACTTTATAGGTTAAACAACTTAAACCATAGGAGCCTATGCGTGAATAGGGAACAGCTTAGAATACTCTCTATAATCCAGCATGAAGTTTACTCCACTAATTGATTTGCAGTTTCATATACGACCACAAGATGGCGCATGAGACTGCATCATATTTCCCCTTCTGCTTTCTACATACTGCCTGATATATGCTACACTTTATGCATCCTGTATAATACAATAATATAATGCAAAACTGTACACATGTGCAACAATAAACATGTTGTCTTTTGACCTTGCATGTATGTGCGGTTTATAGAATGATAATGACACAGTCCATCTTTGTACAAATAATATTATACCACAGGGCTGTTGAATGCTTTATTCTAACCAATATTTTACTAAATATCAGTAGATAATACCATTAGCAGCATCTTCAAGATTGTTTACTCTTCAGAAAAGAAGAGGATTGGATGACAGATACATTTGGATGTCACACAAAGTTGCAAATCCTGAATTTTGCAGCAGTCAGAAATCCAGCCGCTGATCTTTTGTTGGACATGAAACCAGCGCTCAAGATTAAGCAGTGCATGATTGTCCAAGTCTGTATGAGAAAAGCTAATAGAGACTTCACATCAACCCTAAAGATCTGTGTGTACCTTACAGAGAAGTAGACTTCAGTAAACCTACACAAGAACAATCCATGAGAACCAAACCATGATACCAACTCACCAAAAAAATAAATAAAAATTACATACTGGATGGTTCCCCTGAAAGGGTTTAGACTAGTCCTAGACTAAAATAAATGTAAGAGCTGTCTGAACTGAAAACAACTTGCACCGACATATCTTAAAATACTTCAGTGCCCTTTGTTTTGCCTCAAAATGCACACAAGTAATGTTTTTAGTAAGACATGTTTGTTAAAAGTAGTAATTGAACTAAGGCTTAAACTAATCCCTGTCAGGGACACCACCCCATAGTAACATACAGGAAATTCATTTTTTTAATATTTAAAATTAAATGTTGATTGCTTACAAAGTATTATTGGATGGAGCTTTACTGTAGTTATTTAGGTATATGAATATATTTTAAAGGGATGTTCACCCAAAAATGAAAATTCTCTCATTATTTATTCACTATCATGTTGTTACAAACCTGTATTTCTGTGTTCTGATGTTATGATCAGTTTGGTTACAAACATTCCTCAAAATACCTTCCTTCATGTTCATCAGAACAAAGACGTTTATACAGGTTTGTACCAACATGAGAGTGAGTAAATGATGAGAGCACTTTTTTATTTTTGGGTGAACTATCCCTTAAACGATAAATCCCCAGCATATCTGACCAGTCTGCGCTACAGAAATGTTCTTTTTGTGGAGATCAAAATGAATAACATAATGTTAAGACAATTTATTTAGCAAATAACTGTGCCGTTTACTGTCACAAATAAAGTATATTTATATACACACTCACCTGACACTTTAATAGGTACACCTTGCTAGTAGCGGGTTTGGTTTGCCTTTTGCCTTCAGCAGAACTGCCTTAATTCTTTGTGGGATAAATTCAACAAGATGTTGGAAACATTCCTGAGAGATTTTCATCCATATCCATGAAGCAAATATACCATTCCACCACATCAATTGAACATGACACCAGCACCACCAGCCTGAACCATTTATAAAAGGCAGGATAGATCCATGCAATGATTTTGACACCAAATTCTGAAACTAACATCTGAATGTCGCAGCTGAAATCGGGACAGACCAGGCAATGACCTGTTCATATTTTCTCTTTTTCAGAGCATTCTCTGTAAACCCTAAAAACGGTTGTGCATGTCTCAACCATACGTGAAGAAGGGGAATCAGCAGTTTTTGAAATACTCAGATCAGCCCATCTAGCACCAACAACCATGTCATGTTCAAAGCCCATTTCTTCCCCATTCTGATGCTTGGTTTGACCCCATCTAGATGCATAAATGCACTGAGTTGCTGCCACGTGATTGGCTGATTACCGATTTGCATAACAAGCAATTGAACAGGTGTACCTAATAAAGAGACTGGTGAGTATATACTTTAAACAGTAAACCTTAATACAGAGAGTAATAAGCACATCCAGGTACCATGGTATTTACATAAAACCTCAAGGCACTTTAAAGAATGTTATTGTATTCTTTATGATCCAAAAACATTTTTGGTACTTTCATAGTGTATTAAGTTTGGTTTGCATTATCATCATGGTTTGAATTATACATTGTGTGTGTATGAGTTGCAGGAATATATTAAGTCAGAGCAGACGGACAATGTTTCAGTCTGTTACCTATAGTCTGTACAGTACACTTTTGAGACGTGTGTGTGTGTGTGAGAGAGAGAGACAGGGAAGAGAGCCAAGCTTATTCTTTCCAAACGCGACTAAGTTTAATAATGCTTGTAATTGGAATTGATGACTGAGTAAGACCTTGATGCTTATACTGTGAGGTTAATGTGAACTATAAGTGAAAGTTCCACATGGAAACCAGAAGCCCGAGCCTGAACTGAAACAGACAAAGAGCCTTTAGATGAAGTAAGTTTTGTGGCATCTAATATACTTTATATTATATGATATAGTTCTATTCTAAAGGTGAACAGTGCACATAGACCTGAAAAGACCTGCTTATGATAAAAATAAATTTGTGCCATGAGCTTAATTAACCAACCTGAGATTTACTGACCACAGTTAAGTATTTAATCACTCAAGCCACATTAAAAAATATCTCAACCATACGTGAAGAAGGGGAATCTGCAGGCAAATGAAGCGTTTTCACAGAGGAATTTCTAAATTGACTTTTAAACAAAGATCATCACATTTAACTATACAGGGTCAGAATGAAAAGGTCTCTAGATGTCAATGGGCCAGTACCCTTTCAAAAAGTACACCTTTACACCTAAAGAGTTACTATAAGTATTAAAGGTAGGTAGTACCAAAAGTATTCATATCTGACCTAAATACCAAGAAGGACTTCCGAAAAGTGTATTGCCCCAGTGACAGCTTCAAACCATTTGACCACACTGTTCATTTTGTGTGCAGATCCAGTGTTTATGCTTGTCATTGTCCAAACACTGTTGTTTCATCACATGGACAGAAAATCTACTACTTCAATAGCAAGTTGAATCCAGCTTGTCCCTGCTTTACACCAACCAAGATAAAAGTCATTCAACCAAGCCACATGCTGAAATTGGCTCTTCACGGGCCTCCTTTGCTCATTAAAAGAGAACAGTGCTTTATGATAAATGTCTTTAAAGAGGTAAATAATGAGCAACGTTGCTTTCACAGGAGTCTGGAAACGCTCTGCCCTGCACAACCGCTGCTTATTCATTTGAGAATGCACAGAGATAAACTGGATATGAGATGAGATCTGCAGATCAGGAGTATTTTCTTTCTGTCCTTAGGCAAAATGAGAAACACTTTCATTGATGACAATGAGCTTCTTAGGGCAAAAACTGTCTGAAATCTGCCAGAAGTTGCTTTTTGGGTAAAGTAATGGTGCGTTTTGTAGCGATTGCATTTCCATTAGCCAGTTGCATTAAACGCTGCAGCTGTGTCTCAACATTACATCAGAGGGCTGTGAAATTCAAGGATAATCTCTGTCAAATGGGCTGGAACGTGAACATTTGGTGGTTCGTGCCGTCTTGGGCCTTTGTCTATTAAGATGAGAAATGACATCACACTTGACCATATCTAAGATAGGACATATCCCATGAAAAGAGCTCACAGCTTACAGATTTTATTTCTAAATGAGTAA